>NC_050581.1:185119293-185275225 GCF_011100635.1 Trichosurus vulpecula | reverse complement strand
ACACCTCCTGGCTGTCTCTGCTGTCTGTGGTAGCTGATGGCTCGCTGGGTGGAGTTTGTGTTGATGTAAATAGATACAAGTATCTTGTTTTTAAATACATGCTCTTTGTGTACATGTAGTTCAGCTGTGTGACCCTGGGCAAGTCACTTAACCTCTTAGCTCATTTCTCATTTGTAAAATGGGGAATAATGGCACTTGCATCACAGGTCTGTTGTGAGGATCAAACAGATAACATATAACTTTGCAAACCTTAAATGCTAAGTGCTAGCTGTTATTATCTCCCCAAAGATTCCGAGTGGAAGCTTCTTGAGAACAGGGCCCCTTCCTTCCTTCCTTCCTTCCTTCTCCTTCCTTCCTTCCTTCCTTCCTTCCTTCCTTCCTTCCTTCTTTCCTTCTTTCTTTCTTCCTTCCTCCTCTTCCTTCCTTCCTTCCTTCCTCCTTCTTCCCTCCTCCCTTCTCTCCTTCCCTCCTTCCTTCCTTCCTTCCTTCCTTCCTTCCTTCCTTCCTTCCTTCCTTCCTTCCTTCCTTCCTTCCTTCCTTTCTTCCTTCTTCTATAGCCCCATAGCTAGCATAATGCTGGCACATAGTAGGTGCTTAATAAATGCTGTTGTTGATGATTGAGTGGGGGCAGGGCAGGCAAGATAAAGTCATTTGACATCCAAACTTCACAGCCAGTACAATGTAAGTACAACGTAAGCTCCTTGAGGACGGGATGGTTTCATCTCTTGTCTTTGTATCTCTCCACCCCGCCCCCCAACCTAGCACTCGGCCTGGCAGTTAATGCACTTTGGTTGAATTGAATTATTGGTGCCTCAGGAGTGAAGGAGGCGCTTCTGCCTGGAGCCATAGTAAATGGAACAACTATTTCCCAGGTTGTCCCCTTCCTCCTCAAGGTCAGAACTTTGAGAGTTTTGTAGGGCATTCTGAAGCTGAGAGCCCTTAGTAGCTTGGTAGAGAGTCAAGAAGCTTTCTTCCCAATCATCAGGGTCATGCCCCTGGGAAGGCTTCTTCTCAAGAACAGGGCCCACATATCAAATAACAATTCAACATTTATAAGCCCCTATGGTATGCCCGTTAGAATGTGAGCTTCCTTAGGGCAGGGACTATCTTCCTTCTTGAATTTGTATTTCCAACACTTAGCATAGTGCCTGGCACATAGTACGAATTTAATAAATGCTTGTTGACTGACTGATCCTGGGCGTTGTACTAGGCATTAAGGACATAAAACAAATGGCCCCTGCCCTCCAGGAGCATCTATTATCCTAGGTCAGCCACTCAACCCAGCATGGGATACACAGCCATCTTGTGTCTCTAGGTCTTTGTTCCTTATAGGAGGCTGGACCCTGTAGATCCTTTGAGCTCTATGATTCCAAGACCAGCTTGGGACACTCAGGGGTTCTTCATGAGTGCACATGGCCAGATGACTTCATGAACCCCTCTTACAATGACAAAGTCTGGAAAGCACTCAGGCCAGGGAGATCTGCTTAAAGAACTCTTTTCATGTCCCAGAAAGGCCATTTCTCCAATTCACCCTTGAATGGGCGGTAGCCTGAGCATCTTAATTAGCTGGTTGTAAATCTAAACCCTGGCTGCCATATTGGGGCTCCTCAGAGTGTGGTAGCTGCTTTGGGAAAGCTGGCAGTCTTTCCTCATAGATCTTAAGGGTTTAAGGGTCGTAGATATAGAACCAAAAAGGAACTTAGAGGCCATCAGACCCAACCACCTTATTTTACAGATGAAGAAACTGAGGCCCAGAGAGTTGACTGGCTTGCTCAAGATCATGTAGCTAGAAAGTATTTTCTATTTCTCTGGGGCCAGAGTTTGGGGGGGAGGGGTGGGAAAACTAGGATCTTCTGGATTCCAGCCATGGAACTGCCAAACTGATATCATTAAAGCAAGAGCCCGACCATATCAGAACTTTGCTCAGGAGGCATCAGTGGTTTCCTATTGTCTTCAGATAAAACACAAACTCTTCTGTTTGGCATTTGAATCATATTCCTCCCTATAATGGAACCCATATACCTGTCAAAATGGCCAATGGATGGTTCTATCTTCTACCTCCTTGCCTTGGCATAGGTTGCTTTTATTCTGGAATGTTCTCGCTTCACTTCTTGGAATACCTGCCTCCCTTCACAGGGCGTCATACATCCACGGCCAGAAGGGACTTAGAAGCCAGGTAGCCCAATTCATTGGACCAGGGAGGAAACTGAGGCCCAGAAAGACATAGGGCTTGTCTAAGGTCACACAAGTAGGTAATTGGCAGAGGCAGGTCTTGACCTCAGGTCCTTAGGCTCCAACTTGAGCCCCTGTCCACTGTCCCAACTCCCTACCTTCAAAGAGTTTACTTTTGGGGAGACAATAGCTATAAACTAACATATGTATACATACATACATACATACATGCGTGCGTACATATATATCTATACACAATGGTGAGAGAGGAGCTCTGACAAATGGGGGAATCATGTTAAACGGCAGCACTTCATTTCTTTGGAATTAGCCAGGCAAGCCAACCATTCCAGGAAGTGAGGGTGGCCAGCCCCACCCCACGCCAGAAGGACAAACAGTCATCAGTCTGTCGAGTTCTGCTGGATCCCCTCTCTATCATTTTTGAAGATTAATTGTACTGGTGTCTTTCTGGGACATTGCCTACATTTCCCTGTTTCTCTTCCCTTTTCTCCTCCCAGAGATTCTTTATAACAAAGAATCTTTTAAAAGGAAGAGTAAGAACAAGAAAATTCTCAGCAAAGCAGATCGATACATCCCCAAATCTGACAACATATGCAAGGCTCTGGCCCCAGACCCTGACTGCCTCTTCTCCCACCTTTGCAAAGCTGGGAGTGGACTTCAGTGAATGGTGTAAAATTACAAAGAACAACTTGGTCCCAAGAAGAGAGAGGAGAAGACCCTGCCTCCAACAACAAGCTGCCCTTGATCTCACAGCTCTCCACTTTACCCTCTTTCTGTCTTCTTGGGTTCATGGAAACCTGGCTCCCCAGGGCAGGCTGCACCCCTTGCTGCCCTCTCCAGCATTGGGTGTTCTTCTCTTTCCCTCCCGGAACACTGAGCAGGAAGAGTCCCAGGCATTCTCCCTGCTCTTTCCATCTGCTTCCAAACTCTCCCCTGCCCCTCTCACCCAAGAACCTCTCTGCTCTGGGGGCTCAACCCCCCATCTTTACCACCTGCTCCAAATCTTTACTGAAGCAGGAAGGTTTGTCACAGCGGATCGAGCACTGGACTGGGAAATAGAAGACCTGAGTTCTAATCCTGCCTCAGACACTTGCTGGCTGGGTGGGCCCCAGCAAGCCGTTTACACTCTCTGAGCCTCAGTTTCCTCAACTGCAAAATAGGCATATTATAGCACCCACCTCCCAGAGTTATTGTGGGGGGAAAATGAGATCACATATGTAAAACCATTTGTAAATCCTTAAAGTGCCTTTAAAACATTAGCTGTTATGATATATTATAATATATTGTAATAATAATAATAGATGATGATGACAGTGGTGATGATGAGGTTGATAATGCACTGGTAGCACAGCAGACAGAAGGCCCTGTGTGGAGTCAGGAAGACAGGAGCTCAGTCACTGGCTGCGTGACCCTGGGTGAGTCACTTAACCTGTCTGCCTCAGTTTCCTCAACTGTAAAATAGAGATAATAATAACACCCACCTCCCAGGGTTGTTGGGAGGATCAAATGAGATAATGATTGTAAGCACTTAGTACAGTGCCTGGCACGTGGTAGGTGCTACAGAAATGCTATTCTTCTTCTTCTTCTTCTTCTTCTTCTTCTTCTTCTTCTTCCCTCTTACTTTCTCTTCTTCTTCTTTCTTCTTCTTCTTCTTCTTCTTCTTCTTCTTCTTCTTCTTCTTCTTCTTCTTTCCTCTTTCTCTTCTTCTTCTTCTTCTTCCCTCTTCCTCTTCCTCTTCTTCTTCTTCTTCTTCTTCTTCTTCTTCTTCTTCTTCTTCTTCTTCTTCCCTCTTCTTCATCTTCTTCTTCCTCCTCCTCTTCTTCTTCTTTCCTTTTCCTTTTCCTCTTCTTTCCTCTTCCTCCTCCTCCTCTTCCTCCTCCTCCTCCTCCTCCTCCTCTTCTTCTTCTTCTTCTTCTTCTTCTTCTTCTTCTTCTCCTTCTTCTTCTCTTCCTTCTCTACTATCCTTTAGGTCATGATCTCTCATGTCTCAGTAATGTAACTAGCATTTCTATAGCTTATACGGCTATATACCTGTGTGTATACATACATATATATATATATATATATACATATATATATATATA
This sequence comes from Trichosurus vulpecula, assembly GCF_011100635.1. Taxonomy (NCBI): domain Eukaryota; kingdom Metazoa; phylum Chordata; class Mammalia; order Diprotodontia; family Phalangeridae; genus Trichosurus; species Trichosurus vulpecula. The sequence continues at coordinate 185,270,951 of NC_050581.1, read as the reverse complement.
TATACACACACACACACACACACACATATTTGTGTAGCTTATTTTAAGGTTTACATTGCCCTTTACATGTTATTCCCTCCTTACCACAATGCTGGGAGGTAGATGTCATGTAGGTAACTGGCTTATAAACTTCACATCTGGGGTCACATCCTCAGTCTCACCATCCCCGCCACTTGCACGACCGCCACAATCCTGCACTCTGAAATGTCTGTCTTCAATGTCAAGGGCCTCTCTACCTCTCTCTTTGCCTCATCCTCCTAACCCATTCTTCACCTTCACCATAACCTGGTGCAGGTACCTCCTTCCCCCAAATCTCCTCTACTCCAATCCTTCATCATAATGACTTTGTAATAGCTTTTATATATTTTCTCTTTACTTTTCTATCTCCCTTCTGTAGCTTTCGGCAAGAGCTATGGTGCAAGTTAAGTGCTCAGAGAAATTCAGATTTCCTTCAAGTTATTCTATGACCTTGGAATTCATGATGGTGGGATGGCTGGGGAGCAACAAAAGCTATTTTAGGGAGGGCGTGAACCTCAGTCAAGCACTTCTGAATCTTGGGAACGTCAGTGATGTCTTAGCAAGTAGAAAGAGAAAAGACAAAGAACTTGCCCCTCACAGAGAGCACACTAACTTTATTGTTAAGAGTCCTTGGAGGAAATGGGCCCACTATCAAGGTAGCTGGTGGTTGTCCTTCTCTGTCCTTTGGGCTGGCACCAGATTGTACTGGCTCTAGAGAACAGGTTGTTAAATTTTTGGTGTGGAGAACTGATTGTTAAATTTTCAGCGTGAGTGTTTATTTACATCTTGGATCAGCCAATGCTACACACCAGGGCTTCATTTATTCATTTGTTGGTTGTTCAGACTTAAGAAAGTGATGGGGAAAATGTTAACAATGCAGATTTCATTTAAATATATGTCATGTGCACAGTTTTTTCCTCCAGAGATTTGGTGGTTAAACATTTACCAGCATTCAAGTAAGACATTAAATCTTTTTTTGGAAGAGCAATGTATGTAGTCTGGACATGATACAATACTTAAAATTTGGTAATGAGCAGAAAAGAGATCAGAAAGTTAAAAGAGAAGCCAAAAAGCTACGAAGAACAAAATAGGATTGTGGCACCATTGGCTCAGAACAGGAAGGGGCCATAGTGATAGTCTAGTACAGCCTTCTCATTTTAGAGGAGGAAACTTAGGCCCAGAGAGGAGAAGAGCCTTGGCCAGGGGCACATGGCAGGAAGGGGCAGAGCTGGATTTGAATCCAGGTTTTCTTTCTACTATATCACAAACAGTTCTTGATGAGAAGAGAGAGGCAGTTGTAAGGCTTGAAAACCAGGAGGAAAAGAAAATACAAACATCTTGTCCCAATGACCCCTTGGACAGTGAAGTCCTCAGATCATTAGTGTAGACAGCTGGGAAGCTGGGATTAGAGGAAAAGCTGTCAAGCAGTCCGTGGGAGGAACACCAAGAAAGACACTGAACTTTAGCTTGAGATGGAAGATGGTACCAGGAGAAGCACAGAAAAAACTGGATTAACTGTATAGACCAGTGATCATCTTAATCTGACTCTAAGCATTCATGTTGAGAGACAGAGAGAGAGAAAAGAGAGAGAGAGAGAGAGAGAGACAGAGAGAGAGACAGAGAGTGATACATACACACACAGAGGCAGAGAGAGAGAGAGACAGACAGAGAGAGAGACAGAGAGAGAGACATAGAGAGACAGAGAGGCAGAGACAGAGACACAGAGACAGAGAGAGACAGAGACAGAGAGAGATACATACACACAGAGGCAGAGAGAGGGGAAGAGAGAGAGACAGAGAGAGAGACATAGAGAGACAGAGAGAGATAGAGAGACAGAGAGGCAGAGACAGAGACACAGAGACAGAGAGACAGAGACAGAGAGTGATACATACACACAGAGGCAGAGAGAGGGGAAGAGAGAGAGAGAGAGAGAGAGACAGAGAGAGAGAGAGAGAGAGAGAGAGAGAGAGAGAGAGAGAGAGAGAGACAGAGATAGAGAGACAGAGAGGCAGAGACAGAGACACAGAGACAGAGAGACAGAGACAGAGAGTGATACATACACACAGAGGCAGAGAGAGGGGAAGAGAGAGAGAGAGACAGACAGAGAGAGAGAGAGAGAGAGACAGAGAGACAGAGAGAGACAGAGTGACAGAGAGACAAAGAGACAGAAACAGACAGGCAGAGATGGTGATACACATAGAGACAGAGACAGAGAGAGAGACAGAGAGACAGAGAGACAGAGAAAGATACATATAGAGAGACAGAGAGAGACAGAGAGTGATACACACACGCAGATAGATAGATAGATAGAGAGAGAGAGAGAGAAACAGAAAGATGGAGAGACAGAAAGAAGGTTAGGGGGAGAAGAGAGAGACAGAGACAGACAGACAGAGACAAGATAGAGATGGACAGAGACAGAGACACACACAGACAGAGAGAGACAGAGATAGAAAAGGAGAGATAGAGAGAGCCAGAGAGTAGAGACAGAGGCAGAGAGAAGGCAGCCTGGTACAGAAGACAGAGAGCTAGCCTTGAAGTCAGGAAGTCCAGGGTTCAAATCCTGCCTCAGACTGATATTGGCTATTTGACCCTGTGCCAATCACTTAATCAATCTCCCAGTGCTCTAAGCAACTATCTAAGATCCTAAATTGTCCAGAAGGCACTGACTTGCATTGGTAGAAAGACTTTCCTTGCCTGGCAGTTTCCTCATACCAATGAAATCCAGCACCTATTCCTATAAAAGAGGAAAGTTTTCTCTGCATTTCTTAAATCGCATTATATCACAATAGAAGTTTTGAATAAAATCTCAGACTGAACTTACCCATCTCAGGCTCTGAAATTGAAAAAAAAAAACAGGCCCTAAATCAAGCGGGGAGCCAAAGGGGATCTCAGACAAGGCCCATTTTGAAAGGTCATGCACTCTTCTCGGGTGCCTTCCAAGGGATTAAACCTCTGAGCTGGGGAGAACAAGGTCACTCTCCTGGGCTCGCTGCCCTGGGTAACTCTAGATGGCTTTGTTTCTGACTTACCTGAGCCATTCATACTGTGTTTCCCATTTTCATTGTGAAACCTGGACTGAGGAGAATATTCTTTCTGCAAAAATAGAGAAAGAAAAATAAAATAGATGAATTGTTCTTGTGTGTGTCTGTGTGTGTGCGTACGCGTGTGTATACATGCACGTGTGTGTGCATGCACATGTGTGCACACGTGTATCGGTGTGCTGCAGGCTGTGGGAGGAGGAGGATGGGGGGCCGTTTGAGGGGAGACATGCAGGGTCTTCTTGAATCCTGCAGGCCCTGACTAATCCTTCCACTGTTCAGCTCCATCCAGAGATGGCTCTTTGAGAAGGAGAGGAGGGAGGGCTACTTCGGAAAATGAAGGTGATGCAAAGAAAAAAGATAGTAATAAAAATTATTTTTTAAAAGATGTCAGGCTGTACCCAGAGAATCACAGGGCCACTGATCCCAAGTCAGAAGGGATCTCAGAGCGTATGTAGAACAGCCCACTCAGGTTACAGCCGAGGAACCTGAAGCCAGGGAAGCTGGTCCAAGTTACGTGGCCAAGGTCATACGATAGTTGCCCTACTGCCTGGAGAACAAGGGAATCCTGTGGCAAAGTTCTTCCCCCCTCTCAGGGCCCCAAGGATGTCACTGCTCCCACAGAGCAGGCTTCACACACGGCTTCATTTCAGCAGGTCATTGATGGGAGCCACCCATCAATGTTCAATGCCTCAGTGTTCCTATGGGGCTTGACGGCCCAGAAGTTGAAAGATCGTAAGAGACCAAACAGGAGCAAGGTGACTCTAGTCAGGGATCTCTGGCTGTTGTATTCAGCACACAGCAGCAACCTGGAGAACTCACTTCAGCTAAACCTTCCAAATCTAGACGCGTCCATTTGGCAAAAAATACACAACTCTATCGATTGAACATGCTACTTAAAATGCCAGTTTGCACATCCTAGCAGGATCGAAGTTCCTTGGTCAAAATCAGAAAGAAAGTCCCGTCCATGCCAAGATATTCATGACAAAGAACTGGAAATGAAGTGGGTGCCAATGGATTGAGGAATGACTGAACCAATGGTGGTAAAACAATATAAGAGATTATTATTTTGCCTGTAAATATGAAAAATTCAGAGAAACATGGGAAAGACTTTATGAACTAATGCAGCCCGATGCAAACAGATCTAGGAAAACAATATACAAATTGACTATAATATTGTAAATGAGAAGAACAATCAAACCAAATGCTATGTTATTGTAATGGTTTATCTTGGCCCCCTAGAATAGGTGAGGAATGCATTGCCCTCGTTTCAGAGGTGGGGTGCTATGAGTATGGAATGTGGCATAGACCCTTAGGTTTAGTTACTATGTTGGTTGCTTTTCCTTAATTGTTTTCCTTTGTTATAAGAGAAGGATCCCTGGGGCCAGAAGTGGGAAGGGTTGGGGAAAGAGATAAATAATATAATATAATGTAATATAAAAACAAAAGGAATCAGTGAAAGTTTTGTTTTGTTTTTAAGAATGTAAGGTCCATCAGGGCAGGGACTACTTCATATCTATGTCTATGTCTATGTCTATGTCTATGTTGATCTCTCTCTCTCTCTCTCTCTCTCTCTCTTTCTCTCTCTCCCTTCCCTCCTCCTTTCCTCCTCTAGTCTTTATTATTGGAGCCTAACATCATGCCTTGCATACAATTGGTACTTTATAAATAACCGTTGGGTTGAATGGAGAGGGTAAAAGACACAGTAGAAAACATGGTAGAGACAGAAGCTAGGAAGATAGATGCTTGCCACCTTGCCTATGTTTTCCTTCTCTCTAGGTGATGATAGTGCCTAAGCAGGGCCTCTTCCCACCCCCAGTCTTATTTTGCATTTTCCAAATGGCCCTGGAAGGGCCTTCTTACTTGGTTATGGATTGGACTAGATGACCTCCTTTCCACTCAGAATTTTGATCACTCACTATACCAATGGGGAGAAGCCTCTTCAAACAAACATGGATGCTACTGAGCATTTCTGGCTTTGAAAGGAAGAACTGTGTATGGTAGATTTATATCCAGAAAGTGAAAGAGACATTTACTCACGAGAAGCATGGTATTGTAGATACAGAGCTGAAAGCTACCGTAGTTGGAAGTCATCTAACTCAACTCCCACATTTTGTAGATTAGGTAAATTAGGCAAACTGAGGCCAAGAGAGGTCAAGTGATTTGTTGAAGCTCACACAATGAATAAATAGTAGAATCAGGATTTGAATCTAGGTCCTCTGACCCCAGAGAGCAGCAAGGTGGTGGAGTGGATACAGTGCTGAGATTGGAGTCAAGAAGACTTATCTTTGTGAGTTCAAATCTGGCCTCAGACACTTACTAGCTGCATGATCTTGGGCAAGTCACTCAACTCTGTTTGCCTCAACTTCTCATTGTAAAATGTGCTGAAGAAGGAAGAGTCAGACATGACTGAAAACAACTGACCAATAATCTTTGACTCCAAAGTCAGCATTCCTTCTATTCTACCATATAGTAGACCAGAAGGGTCTTCAAGGACTTTGAAAGAGGGTGTGAGGCTGATGACTTTATGCAACTCTGCCTCACTTAAATCCAATTGATGAACAAGTCAAGATATCACCTGTGATGTCATTGGTCTTTAAAATCAGGAAGACCTTGCTTCAATCCCACCACTGACACATACTATCTGTGTGACTGTGGGCAGGTCATTTAACTTTTCAGTGCTCATGCAACTCTGAGATTATGAGCTTCAGAGCAAGTGCCAATCTGCATCAACAGAGAGTTTACTCACTGGAAATTCTCTAGACCAATGAAATAACCAGTCCAGTCTGGAAAAATAAATCCATCCCACTCTTCTTTCTGTTCAATTCTGGGCCCATTTGTGGCTCTAGTCTGTCTAAGATACATCTACTGATGGAACAGCTCCATGACTGTTCATTCAATGGGAAATTAGAAGGTAGCTTGGCAAAAATAGAAACAGCAGCAACCTGTGTAGACAATCGGTTCCAGTCTTGGCTTGGCCATTTCTTGCCCATGTGAGCCTGGGCAAGCTAAACTTAAGCTCTCTGCATTTTAGTTCCCTCAGTACTAAGATGAAAGGGTTGGTCTATATGACCTCTAGGGTCCAATCTAGTTCAAAGTCTATCATTCTGTGCTGGTGAAGGGCCTCAGGTTCATGCCATGTAAGAATCAAGTAAAGACACTGGGGAGGTATATTTCATATGGAGGAAAGAAGACTTAGGAGACACATGACAGACAGATAGATGTCTTCTAGTACTTGAAAGTCTGTTTCATGGAGGAGGGATTAGCTAGCATCACTATATCCATTGAGGAAGTCCTGGTTTGGCCAAAACACTGGAGCTTTTCGGTTTGCAGGTAGGCCAAGTTAAGAAGTATTTATAAAACACCTACTATGTGCCAGGCACTGTACTAAGCACTGGAGATACAAGGAAAGTCAAAAGATAGTCTCTGACTTCAAGAAGCTCACTCTTATGGGGAAGAGGATGATATGCAAACAACTATGTATAAATAAGCTATAGACAGGATAAATTGGAGATAATCAACAGAAGGAAGGTATTAGAATTAAGGGGGCTCAGGAAGGCTTCCTGGAGAAGGAGGGATTTTATCTAAAGGTAGTCAGGGAAACTGAGAGGTGGAGGTGAGGCTGGAGTGCATCCCAGGCATGGGGAACAGCCAGTGCAAGTGCCTGGAGCTGGGAGGTGGAGTCTCTTGTATGAAGAACTGCTGGTAGGTCAGTGGGATCACTAGGTCAGAGAGTAAATGGAAGAGAGCAAGGTATAAGAAGACTGGAAAGGTAGGAGGGGGCTAGCCCTTCATAAAGGACTTTAAAAGTCAAATAGAGGGTTTTGTAATTGTGGCTGTAGGCAATAGGGAGTCACTGGTGTTTAAAGAAGAGTACAGGTGACATGGTCATATTTGAGCTTTAGGAAGATCAATTTGACATCTGAGGGGAGGACTGTATCAGTGAGAGACTTATGGCGTTGTGGGGCTCACCAAGTGTGGTAGTCATGAAAGAGGAGAGAAGGGGCTGTATGTGAGAGATGTTACAAAGGTAGAATCAGTATGACCAGGAAATTGACTGGAGAGAGAGAGAAAGAGAGAGAGAGAGAGAGAGAGAGAGAGAGAGAGAGAGAGAGAGAGAGAGAGAATGAGAATGAGAATTGAAGATAACACCTGGATTGTGAGCCTGGGTGACGGTGAGGATTAGTGGTGCCCTTGACATTGACAGGAAAGTTAGGAAGAGGAGAGGGTTTGAGAAGTTCAATTTTGGACTTGTAAAATTTAGGATGTCTATGGGACATAGTTTGAGATGTCAAAAAATTAGCTGTAACCATGAGAATGGAGGTCAGGAGAGAGGTTAACATTGGATAAATAGGTTCAAGAATCATTTGCTTAGAGAATATACTTAGTTCATTGGTGCTAATGAGGCCACAAATAAAATATTAGAGAGAGAAGAGAAGAGGGTCCAGGACAGAGCCTTTCTTTCCTTATGCCAGTTGAAGGTAGGACATTCAGAAGAGGCAGGCAGATTTGGGTAGTAAACAGATGTCTAAGAATTGGATTTGGATTTCTAGACCATGGCCTAAATTATAGGCTCTTAGCTCAGGATGGAGTATTCATAAAGAGGTCTGTTTAAAATCTTTATCTAGAGACTAGAGAATCTGATCAAGATGGCTTTAAACTAAGAAGGAATGGGAGGGGGGAATTGAGAAGAGTAGATATAACATTGGACAAAGAATAGAAAATAGAAGACTATTAGCTTACAGGACATAATATCATGAGAGAATTAGATCCTTGGTGGTCCCTGGATATCTAGATACAAATGTATAAAGTATGGAAAAACAAATAGTTGGTGGTCTATGAATGTGATGGAACACTCTTATACCATGAAAACTATTAGATGATTTCAGAGAAATTTGTAAAGACATGTATGAATGGATGAAGTAGCAGGGCTTGGAGAACAATTGATACAATAATGAAAACATTGTAAAAATAAACAAGAGTGAAAGACTTAAGAACTCCGATCAATGCAATGTCCGATCTCAGTCCCAGAGGACTGACAATGAAATCTGCTACCCATTTCCAGCATCACTTAGCACAGTGCTTGGAACATAGTAGGCACTTCAAAAACGTTTGTTGACTTGATAGAGAAGTGATGGAATCAAGAAGCAAAATAAGACAGATGTTTTTGGACATGGCCATTGTGGGAATTTATTTGGTTTGACTATGTATACTTGTCAAAGGGGTTTTGTTTTTCTTTTTTTCCCCTATTAGTTGGGGATGTGATGATGGGACGGAAAATAAATGTATGTTAACTGAAAAAATAAAATGAAATTTAGAAAAATGAAGTATGGGTAATTAGTTAAAGGATATATTTAAAGATCTTAAGTGAAGCAGGAAAATCTGACATCATAGCTATCATTGAGTCTTGGTGGGAAAGGACAGAGAGCTAGAATATGGCTGCAGAAAGGGAATTCCTTGATCAAACAGAACAATAGAGAAGGTAGGTAGAGTAGAATTTTATATTAAGAAAATACATTCATATAGAGAAATCTGGGAACATGAAAGGGATGGAGGATAGAACATATTGGAGAACATTTGAGAATGAGTATGAAGTATAGGAGAAACAAAAAGTACGTGGTTAGGGACATATACTACAGACTGTCTGGACAGAAGAGGGGAAATTAGGTTTGTTTGGGAAATGCCACAAAATTGGCATGGCTGGCAACTTTCTAGACATTTGCTGTAACTCTCTCTCTCTCTCTCTCTCTCTCTCTCTCTCTCTCTCTCTGTCTCTTCACTCCACTTTCTCCACTTTCTCTGCTCTTTCTCTGTCTCTCTCACCTCTCTCCATTCTCTCTCTCTTTTTCTCTCTTCTCTCTCTCCACTTCCTCTCCTCTCTTTTTCTTTCTTCTTTCTCTCTGTCCCTCCCCTTCTCTCCTTTCTCTCTCTGTCCCTCCCCTTCTCTTTCTCTCTCTGTCCCTCCCTTTCTCTCCTTTCTCTTTCTCCTCTGTCTCTCCTCTTTCTCTCTCTTCTCTCTTTCTCTCCTTTTTGTTTCTCTCTCTTCTCTCCTTCCTCTTTCTTTTTCCTTCTCTCTCCTTTTCTTTCTCTCTCCTTTTTTCTTTTTCTTTCTCTCTCTTTTTCTCTCTCCCCCCTTCTCTCTACTTTCTCTTCTTATCTCTCTTCCCCCTCCCCCTTTTCCCCCAAAAGCAGAACCACTGATAAATCTGTAACTTGATTTACTGATAATTATTTCCTCAAAAGGTGGAAGTGACCATGACCTTGATATTTTGGGAATGAATTGGCTGTTGAAATAAAAATGCCAGGACCTTGGGAATGAGCCTCTGCTCCATCACAGAGTCCGTGAAATTGAGAGGAGAGGAGAAGTGGCCATAGGCTGACACTCACTCTAGACTTGAGGAGCATGGATTTCCAATGATTCATAGAAAGCATGGGTAGGATCCAACAATATTTCTGGAGAAGCTGGCCCAGGACGAATTGGAAGAATGAAATTTGGAGCCCCAAGCAGAAATTATTCTGATGAGGAGGAAAAATGGAAACTCTGTAAAGATAACTGCATATGCCCAAGGAACACATCCCAGGATCTTAGATTTAGATCTGGAAGGAGAGAGAGAGGGACATCATCAAATTCAACTCACCTCATTTTACAGACGAAGAAACTGAGTCTGAGAAAAGTCAAGTTACAGCTAGTAAGCAGCTGAGCCAGAATTAAAATTCAGACCTTCCTGACCCCAAGATCAGCCTCCTTTCCTCTGTAACATGTAGCTGCCCAAGTACTCAATTTTGAAGGACATAAGAGGGAAGCAAGGGTAATTCATGAGGATAATTGGTCCTACACCAGGAGCGCTAGTTCTCAGGCTTGCAGAGGTGGCCAAGGACAACCAAAAGCCCATTTTGAAGCTATGACAAAGGCAAGAAGAGTTGTCAGTATGGTGGCAGATGGGATGTTGATCATACAGGATAGAGAGAAGCCTGAATTCTACTCTGATTCAGTTTTCTCTTCTAAATGAGGACTTGATTAAAAAAAAAGATCTTAACAGGCTGTAGCATCTAGAGAAATGAAATTTAATGGAGATAAAGGTTAAGTTCCTCTTTTGGGTTGACCACAGCAACTCCACAAGAGGAGACACTTGGCTAGGGATCAAGAGTTGCTATCAATTTGGGGCTTTGAAGGACTCCATGTTGTCAGTGTATGCTGAAGGTAGTGTTCCACCTAAAGAGAGGTGCAGTGTCTGGGAGGAGGAAAGGGAGAACTTTCCCCTTTCCTGCCCCATCAGATTGCAGATAGAGAACCAGGTTCGATTTGGGGCACCACATTTTTGGAAGGATATTGATATGCTGGGGAGCATCTGGAAAAGGTTGATCAGGATGGCAAGAGTGCTGGGGGAAAACCTTATAGGATTAGGCAAAGGGACTGGAGATGTTTAGCCTGCAGAGGAAAGACAGTGTAGATACGAGAGGAGCCTTCCTGTATTTGAAGGGTTGATTTGTGAAGGAGGGATATCTCCTTCTGCCCAGCCCCAAGAGGGCAGAATAAGCAACAAGGAAGGGGTGGAAGCTGAAAAGAGGCAAAATTGGGCTTGATATCGGGGGAAAAACCACAACAAACTTCCTAATTCTTAGAACTATCCCCCTTAGAACTATGGGCTGGCTTGGAGGTTGTGGAATTCCCCAGTGGCTACTTGATAAGCGGGCTTTTGAAGGGATGCTGCTCAGGGTCAGCTTAGCCTCAATGGCCCCTGGGTTCCCATCCAACCCAGAGATTCTATCATTCCCTTGATTCATATTCCAGGAACACATTTATTGCTTCTCCTGGAGTCAATAACAATATGGGCTGGATTTCATAAGCCCCTGAACTTGTATAAAAATGCTAAACCTGGTTGGGAATATGATTTGGGATACTTACAGTGTTCAGCCTTTACAGTTGCCAGAGCATTGTGGAGGAGAAGAGAGAAGAAAAGAAAAAGGCTGTGGAAGAGGGAACCCCACTGTTTCAAGGGAAAACTTCCAAGGGCTCTGGAGGCAGCAGTTAATACATTGTCCCTTCAGGCATCTGGCCTCTTTTGCAATGTCATTTTGGCAGAGAACATTGGGTACCATCGACTTCCCCAAGAGATGTTTATCAGCCAAGATTTTATATCTGGAGAGTGGGGGGAAAATCTGATCCATCCTTTCCTGAGCCATCCATTTTATCAATTGGGCATGAGGGAGTGTCCCTAGGCTGTTCTACATCTAAGGAGAAAGTGGGGTGTGAGATTTTCCAAATGTGGAGGCCCTGGACTGATGCCTTCTGTAGCTCTTAGGGCACAAACCATAGAAACCCTGAACAATTGGCTTCAGGATTCAACCTCTTGAGCTCCAAAATCAAGATACTTTTCTTTTGGTGCTGTCTCCTTCTCCTCTTCCTCCTCTTGAGACCATCAGATGATCCTCTTGAAGGTTCTTTGGAGAAAAAGCCCCAACCCAGAGAATTGTTTGGGTTCAGGGCTACAGTTACATCTGGCTTGTATCGAATTCCTTTGGCTGAAATGTAATGAGGTCACCATCTTTGAGTAAGGAAAGCCTCCCAAATCTCAGTCTCTAGGGTCGTCTCACTGTCCCTGTCCCGTCAGGCTCCCTCTCAGGTTCCCATGCCCCAGAAAATGCCCCTCTGGGTGCCTTTCTCCAGGCAGGGCAGCTTCTGCCCTCACTGAAGGAGTGGGAAAGGTGCCACCCACTCAACTCGGCAGTGAAAGCAGCCAGCTTCTTTGCACCTTGATGATCTGGGTCTTAGAAGGGGGCATTCCCTTGTGGCTCCTAGATATTGTATGCATTTTGTACGGACTTTGAATGGACCTTTCCTCCCTATTATTGTCTCCTGGATTTTTCCATTGCTATATCAAAGGGAGCTCTTATTTTTAGGGCAAAATTGCCTGAGAGGTCACTAATGTGGGAGGGCGTGGTATCATTGAAAGAAATTAACCACATGTATTTATGAAACACCTACTATGTGCCAGGCACTGTGCCTGGGTGCTGCTGAGTGTACAAAGACAAAACTAAGGACAGTCTCAGCCTCAGCCCTCACATTGCCAACAATCTAATGTCAAAGCAAAGACCTCAGAATCCATCGGGGACAGGCAGCAATGACCATGCACATAATAGGGGTAGCCCTGTATTAAGTACAGGGGTAGAACAAGGGAGTTTACAAAATTTAGAAAAGACATAGTTTCTGTCTTCAAGGAATTTGCAGTCTGGTACTAGCTTCTGTAGAGCATTTGAAGGTTTACAAATTACAAATACTATCATATTTGATACTTACAACAACCCTACGAAGTAGATGCTCATTTTACAGATGAGGAAACCAAGGCAGCAGAGGATAAGTGACTTTCCCAGGGTCACACAGCTAGTAAGCATCTGAGGCTGGAGAACTTGGGTCTTCCTGACTCTAGGTCCAGCTCTCTTCATTGTTCCGCTGAGCAGATGCCGACACAGGTAAATTTAATACACCAAGGAAGTTCAATTGAGAGGTCTGAGAGAGAAGATGGCTTATTGACAAGAAGGATCAGTGAAGGCTTCTTGGAGGAGGTGATGCTTACATTGGGCTTTAAAGGACAGAGGGATTCAGTGGATGAAATGTAGAATAGAAGAACATTGCATCATGGGAAGCCGCAGCAGCAAAGGCAGGAAGTCAAAGGGAACAGGTTGTGTTTGTGGGAGTTGCCTACGGCTGGAGTGGAGAGTGTGCAGTGAGGAAGGTGATGAAGGAAGGCCAGAAAGAGAGGGTGGCAGCAGACTCCAGAGAGTTCTTAATGCCAGGCGGAGGAATTGGGACTTCAGAAGGAAGGGGAGGAAGAAGCTTCCCTATAGAAGCTATTGAAAATATCCAAGTGGGTGGTAATGAAGGCTGGTGCTGAGTGCTGGCAGTGGGAAGAGAAAGGAGGGCACTGATGTGAAACCCAAGAAGGTGGCACCATGCAGTTGAAAGAATACTGACATTTGGAGTCAGGAGGCCCTGGTTCCAGTCCTGTCTCTGCTCATTATTCAATTGTTGGTCTTTGGCAAATCACTTCATTTCTTTTAAGTTTCCTCATGTGTAAAATGATACCAACAGCTCTCCTACTGCTCTGAGTCCAGGCATTCCAGGTTGGGGAGACAGAATCCAATGGACCTGGACACTGTTTGGATATTAAAGAGAATGGAAAGGGAAGGAGCCAAGGTAATTTCAAAATTATAATCATGGTAGACTGAGTGAATGACGGTGCCTCAAGCAGGAATGTTGGGCAAAGTTAGATGGTTGGAGAAAGATGCTCCATTTTTGATAAACTGAATCTGTAGTGCGGGCGGGGCATCCAGGCAGAGATGCCCCTTCAGCAAATTGAGAGGTAGGTTTAGACGTCAGGACTGGAGATAGAATGACTCATGAGTCCAGAGTTTGAAGGGCTGTGTAGTCCAACCCAATCCCAGAGGTGAGGAAAGTGAGATCCCATAGAAGCCAAATGACTCATCCAATGTCACACAGGTAAGAAGTTTCAGAGGTGAGATTTGAATCCAGGTCTTCTGAACTGAGTCCCTGTTGTCTTTCTATTTTACTATTATTGTTGTTTTTGTTCAGTTGGGTCTGACTCTTTGTGACCCCATTTGGGGTTTTCTTGGCAAAGATACTGCAGTGGTTGGCCATTTCCTTCTCCAGCTCATTTTACAGATAAGGAAACTGAGGCAAACAGGGCTAAGTGACTTGTCCAGGGTCACATAGCTACAGTCTGAGGCCAGATTTGAACTCAGGGAGATGAGTCTTCCTGATTCCCAACCCCGTACTCTGTGCACTGTGGCACCACCTAGCTGTACCATACTGCTTGCCTGTGAGTGGTAGTTGAAGTCCTGGGGGAGCTTGCTATGGAGGTAGGTGTCAAAGGAGAAGAGAAAACGGCCTTCATAGGATAGAATGAGGTTGTGGGTTGATGGTAGGTATGAAGGCGGTTAGGCAGGATAGTGGTTTGGTACGAAGATCATACATGGAAAGGACCTTTGAAATCTGTCCCGATAAGGCCCAGAATGGTTAATTAACTTGGCTAAAGCAACACAGATGGTAAGTAGAAGAGCCAGGATTGAAACCCAGGTCCCGTGCCAACATCTATGGCAGCTAGGTAGCACATTCTTAGAGCCCTGAGCCTACAATCAGGAAGCCCTGAGTTCAAACCGAGCCTCAGACGCATCCTAGCTGGGTGACCTGATGGACAAGTCACTTAACCTGTGTTTACCTCGGTTTCCTTATCTGTAAAAAAACAGTCAATAACAGCACCTACTTCCCAGGGTTGCTGTAAGGATCAAATCAGATAATGTCATAAAGTGCTTAGCACTATGCCTGGCACATAGTAGGTGCTTACTCCCCCTCCTCCTACAAAGGATGCCAATTATATGGGCGGCTAGGCAGCACAGTGGATAGAGCATGGGACATGGAGTCAGGAAGAACTGAGTTATTATCTGGTTTCAGTCACAAGTTGTGTGACCCTGGGCAAGTCACTTCACCTATCTGCCTTAATTTCTTCACATGTAAAATGGGATCATAATAGCACCTGCCTCTCAGATTTAATTTGATGATCAAATGAGATAATATTTTGTAAAGTGCTGGCACAGTGCCTGGCACATAGTAGGCACTTAAAATGCCCCTTCCCTTCTCTTCCCCGCCGCACCCTGTCCTCCAAATCCAATGCTTTTTCCACCAGGCTTTACTGCCTCTTGGCTAGTGTCAAAAGGTGTAGAGAGGTCCAGTAGGATTAAAGCAAAGAAACCGAGTTACATACAATGCTGTCAGTTATGTCAGGCTGGCCAGGATTAGACTAGTCCCCAAAGCTCAAATTTCCAGGACCTAGAATTTGCCGAGATGTTTGTGAAGGCTGAAATGCAGACAGATCAACCCAGGTGCTCCTCAGGTTACTATAGATCAGGACACTGAACCCAGGAACCTCCAAAATTTCCTAGGAAAGGTACACAGGGAATGTGCCCTTGACCCCTTCTGCAAGCCTCCTCTAGTAATGCTGATCAACTGTCTAGTGCAGTGATCCCAACTTAGGAAAATGACAATTGACCAAAGTTAGAAACCTTTTATGTGAGGTCATCCTTGGGCCACTGGCATTCCAGGAAATGGAATCTAAATCTACTTTTAGCTGGGACAATTCTTACTGGATGGTGAAAAATGATTTGTTTTACCCCGAGATATTGAGGAGCAAGATGCCTCTCTGGAAGCAGGGCATTCTCGGTTTGTAGAGATATGCAAAATAAGTGAGAGGCCTGGAAGCCAAGGGAGTGCCCATCAACTGGGGAATGGCTGAACAAACTCTAGTGAAAGTAATGGGATACCATTGGGCCATAAGAAATGATGAAGGGGATGGCTTTAGAAAACCCTGGGAAGATTTGTATGAATTGAAAACTGAGTAAAGTCAGCAGAACCAGGAGAACAATTTATACAATGAAACATTGTAACGGAAAACAACTTTGAAAGATTAGAGAAGTCTGATCTATATCATGGCCACCCATAATTCCAGAGAACTGATCGTTAGTTATGCCACCCACCTCCTGGCAGAGCAGGAATGGACTCATGGAATAGAATGAGAAATACAGTTTTGGGGCACAACCAAGGTGGGAATTTGTTTGACCTGACTCTGCATGTTTGTATGAGGGCTTTCCTTTTCTTTTTTTCAATGTGGGGCATGGATGGAGAGAGAAGGAAATACATCTTTAAAGTTAAAAATCAATTTTATTAAAAAGAAGCTACTGAATAGGTAAGTTTAGAAGGTGACAGGAATATAGTCAGAAGGGCCCCTGCTTAGAAGCCACCTCCAAAAGATAGCTACACCCATTCCTGTCCCCCCACCGAAAAAAAAATCCATAAAGAAGAATTTTTGTGTTTGGGGAAGCAGGACCCCAACACACTGCTCTGAGGGTGGGGTAGACAGAGACCTGAGGATGCTGCTCCCCTTGGGGGGCGGGGCCTGGAGCTGGTTGCTAGGCAGTATTTATCTGGAATGGTTCCTTTGGAAAGTGCACCAAGGACTTGAAGATCCTGAGTTACTGGCTGGGCTTTGGCTGGGCACACCTAAAGCTGGAATGGGGGTAGGCGTGGGGTGGCAAACTTCTTAGTTTAACTCAATGTTTCTCTGAACTAGAGAGGCAATGTGGTCCAGAGGGTAGAGAACCCAGCCTCTGAGTCTGGAAGGTCTGGGTTCAAGCTAGATACACGTAGGCTGTGTGGCTCAAGGTCAGTGATTTAGACTGTCTGAGTCTCTGTCAGTTACAAAACAGGTTTTCATGTGCCTCGGAAGAGAGCTCCCTCCCCATCCCAGTAACGTCATAGAGACCCCAAACCCAACCCCTACAAAGAACGCCTACCCCTAGATACTGAATTAAAAATGCTTTCGGTGTAACTACATGGTGCAGTGGATAGGCTCTCAGGCTTGGAGCAAGGATGGCCTGAATCTGAATTCTGCCTCAGGCTCTCTAGCCGTGCGACCCTGGGCAAGTCACACAGTCCTTCTGGGCCTCAGTTTCCACATCTGTAAAATAAGGGCATTTATCGGACTTGAGGCACCTCTAGAGTCCCTTCCAGCTCTGAGATACCCACATTTTGGTGTCTTGGGACACAGTCCCGATGATCTCTCTCTGGTTACAGCTCCATCTCCATCTCCCATTTGGGGTAAGCCCCAAACCCAACATCGTCCTCTAGGCTAAGGCTGTACTCTTGGCACTCCCTGCTTCTCCTATGCCTCCCAAGGGGAGGGCAGGGCAGGTTTAGCTACCTGTCCATAGAAGGGCAGGCAGCTGAACGTCTCCTTCTAGAGCTCTCTGCTCCACACCCCTCCCCCCTCATTACCCCACAAGCTGTTTTTCTGGGAGTCACTTGAGCTCAGATTCAAGTTGGCATCTAAATTAGTAAACAATTTCTACGTGTGCTCTTAAAGTTAGCCACCAACAAAACGTCTTTGTGTTTCTCCACAGTCCCCTGAAGGTTATTATGCCCTGGGGCTGGTTGCTAGGCGATATTTATCTGGAATGGTTCCTTTGGACAATGCACTGAAGGCTTGAACTGCTTCTCCACCCCCACACCTCCTTCCCTCCCTCCTTCTCCTCCTCCTTCCTTTGGAAACTGACATTCCTGTACTCGTTAGCCCAGGTAATAGGATATAGACTGTCCACTCCTTCCTAACCCATTTCTTATGTTTTGCCACATCCCTGAGCAAGCTGGGGCTATAAGCCCCCTAGGGCAGGGCACATGCCTTGGATTTCCTTTGCACCCCCTCTGGCAACAAAGCAGGAGAAAGCATAATTGTTTCTGGGGCCCCTTTCTAGAAATCTGCCTGCTGGGCATTCAGAATGCTGGGCAAGAAAGTAGAGCTGTCCTCCAGAATTTTTGTACCTAGGCAAATAGCAGGAACGGTTGAGGAAAAGAGATGCTGTAGGAGAGGATCAGAACAGGGTGGGGCAGTGGAGGGGCTAACTTTGATTTGAGTGAATCTGGTAGCTCCCAATTTGAACTCATTACTTTTTTTTTTTTTTAGGGGAGAAGGCAAGGCAATTGGGTTAAGTGACTTGCCCAAGGTCACAGAGCTAGCGTCGAGTGTCTGAGGTTGGATTTGAACTCAGGTCCTTCTGACTCTAGGGCTGGTGCTCTGTTCACTGTACCACCCAGCTGCCCCTCATTACTCTGACTAACCATATGCTAAGCGCTGTTGGATATGCTGCAGATGGATTGAAAGCATTGTCAGAGGTCTCTAAATTTAGAAGCCTGAGCCAAAGCCCTGATTGTTCCATCCTAGTTATGGCTCTCTGAATGCTTATATGTTATAAGTCATGCTCCAAAATTGGTAAACAACTTTCTTCAGGTAGAGATATTGGTGATCACTTAAAGCCTTGAACATAACAGTGAAGAAAATACTTTCTTTTCCCCCACAGGGTATGTGGGTAAGGAGGGTGGGTTTGTTTCAGTTTTATCTAATATTTGCCTTTTTATGTATGTATGTACCTACCTACCTGTCTGTCTGTCTGTCTGTCTATCTATCTATCTGATCTGATCTGTCTATCCATCTTGAGCCATAATTACCAGAAATCAAATGGGGCTGCCAACCCCTGTGGGGGAGGTATACTTCATCCCCTTGATCAATCAATCAACAAGCACTCATCTATGTCAACTATATCTACTGTGTGCCAGGCCCTGTGCCAGATGCTAGAAATACAAGTACAAAGAATGTATCAATATCTACTCTCATGGAGCCTAACTATGGCCATCTCTATACCTTGCCTCCTGTTCCTTTGGTATCGGACACTGGTACACCTGTGGGCCAATCGTCCAGGTCCATTGTACCCCTCCCTCAGGCACTCAGACTCCCCCCAGGCCCAGAAGGATAGAGACTGGACTCCTTGGGTGACAGGCTGTCCCTTTTCCCAGCATGGCTGCCCTTGGGATTGAAGTAATCTCTATGATATCACCAAGACTCCCCTTCCCTATTGCCAAATTAATTTTCCTAGGGTTCAAGCAGTTCTAATTCTAGCTCTGCATCTATCTATCTGACGTCTGTCTCTCTCTCTGCTGGTCCCAGAAATAGTGCTGAGACAAAGTACTGTTAGGGAACTGAGGAAAATCTGTAGCAAAATGGAGTGGATTTAGGTATTAATGAGAGGTTGAATGGGGTGGGGGGAACTCCTACAAATCAGTTAATTTCTAGCCTTGAATGATTGCCTGGGTCCAAGTAAAGACCAGCCTTATAATCCCTTCAAGTCCCGGCTAAAATCCAACCATCTTTTCCCAATTGACAAATGATCAAAAGATACGATCAGTTTTCAGATGAAGTAATCAAAGTTCTCTATGGCCATGTGAAAAAATGCTCTAACTCATCATTGATTGGAGAAATGCAAGTTAAAGCATTCTGAGGTGCCACCTCATACCTTTTAGATTGGCTAATAGGACAGAAAAGGTAAACGGCAAATGTTGGAGGGGATACGGGAGAAATGTGACTTTAATGCATTGTTGGTGGAGTTGTGAACTGATTCAATGATTCTGGAGAGCCATTTGGAACTATGCTGAAAGGGTTATAAAACCACGTATAGGGGCAGCTAGGTGGCGCAGTGAGTAGCACACCCGCCCTGGAGTCAGGAGGACTTGAGTTCAAATTTGACCTCAGACACTTGACACACTTACTAGCTGTGTGACCTAGGGCAAGTCACTTAACCCCAATTGCCCTGCCTTCCCCCCTGCAAAAAGAAAACAAACAAACCAACAAAAAAACCCAAAGCCATGTATACCCTTTGATGTAGCAATACCACCACTAGGTCTGTATCCCAAAGGGATATAAAACAAAAAGGAAAAGGACCTATATGTACAAAAATATTTATAACAGGTCTTTTATGTGGGTAAAGAATTGGAAGTTGAGGGGATGCCCATCAATTGGGGAATGGCTGAACAAGTTGTGGTATGTGATTATGATGGAATACTATATTGTACTATGAGAAATGATGAGCAGGATGCTCTCAGAAAAACTTGGAAAGACTTGCATGGGCTGATGCAAAGTGAAATCTACTGTGTACAGAGTTACAGCGGTATTGTAAGATGCTTAGCTATTCTCAGCAATGCAACAATCCAAGACAATTCTGAAGGATTTGTGATGAAAAATGGTATCCATCCCCAGAGAAAGAACTGATGGTGTCTGAACAAAGATTGAAGCATACTTTTTTGCCTTTTTTATTTTTCTTCAGTTTTTTGTCTATGTTTTCTTTTACAACATGGCTATTATGGATGTGTTTTGCATGACTACACATGTATAACCCATATATAGGTTGCCTTCTCAATGGGAGTTGGGGAGGGAAGAAGGGAGAGAATTTGGAACTCAAAGTTTTAAAAACAAATGTTAAGAATTGTTCTTACATGTAACTGGGGAAAAATAAAATACTAAATAAGAAAAATAAAATAAAAATAAAATCCTACCATCTCCCAGAAACCTTTCCTCCTTAATTCTTGTGTCTTCCTTCAGTACTTATCTCCAGTTTACTCTGTATATATCTTGTACAAAGGAAATTGTTTGCATGTTGTCTCCCCTGTTAGAAGATAAGCTCTTTGAAAGCAGGTACTGTGTTTTTGCCTTTCTTTGTATCCTCAGTGTGTAGCCTAGTGTCTAGCACATAGTACGTGCTTAATAAATGCTGGTTGACTTGATTTATAGAGAGCCAAAGTCAAGTAGGAGAGCCGGATCTCAGACTTGAGCTTATGTAACCAAACCCTTAGGTCTTTCCACTGGAGCTGTCAGGAAACACGGGTTTTCTTCTGTTGTATTTCCTCAGATGATTTTTGGACACTAGGTACAAGACTTTTGAGGTATCTGATTGTGTGTCATGTTTGTCCATTGGGCCATCTTGGTGATCTCTTTGTATTCTGATTCTGTCCTCCTTCCAAACTCAGGATAATTTGCACATTGGAAAACCTGGCTTCTATGTCTTTATTCAAGACATTAGTGAGAATGGTGAACAGATGGAGGCTGTACTCTGGGTCACTCCAATAGAGATCTGACTACGGGAATTTGTTCTGTGAAGTTGGAATTCAGTCAAAGGGCTGCACTCTGAGGACCTAGAAAGCCACATGTGGCCTCAGGGCTGAAGGTTCCCCACCTCTGGACTAGACCATTCTTCATTGTGGAAACCTTGTCATTGATTTGACTATCAAGCTGATTAAGGCAGCTCCGTGGCCCAGTGGGTAGAGCGTTGGACTTGGAACCAAATTTGACCTCTTTGAATCTGACCTCAGACACTAACTAGCTATGTGACCCTGGGCAAGTCACCTAACCCTGTTTGCCTCAGTATCCTCATCTGTAAAATGAGCTGGAAAAGGAACAGGCAAACCGGTCTAGCGTCTCTGCCAAGAAGGCCCCAAATGGGGTTAGACACGACCAAGACGATTCAACCACGACAAAATCAAAATAACTGGTTTATCATCTAGAGGCTGCTGGGTGGTGTGGTGGGTAGAGCGCTGAACCTGGGGACAGGAAGACCCGAGTCCAAATTCAGCCTTAGATTGTTTCTAGTTGTATGACCTTGGGTAAGTCACTTAAACTGTCTCCCTCAGTTTCCTCGTCTATAAAATAGGACTAATAATAGCACATGCCTCAAAATGCTGTTGTGAAGATCAAATGAGATATTTGCAAAGCGCTCTGCAAACCCTCGAAGAACTCGATAAATGCTCACTATAATGATCGTATGCTCATCTTCTCATAACTACTCCATCTGGGGGCTTACATTTAGAATTCTCCAGGGACTAGCTTACCTTTCTCTATTCTGTCCAAAGGAATGTCATGAGACTTCAGCCCTTGTTGAAACCCTGGTAAACCAGATGGATGCCATCGTCACCCAAATCAGCTCACATCAGAAAACCAGAGGATTGTGACTCTGGAGCTGGAGGAGCGTCGGGAGGTCGCCTCATCCCCAATTCCTCATTTTCTGCTTAAGGAAACTGAGGGGGGCCTCCCAAGGCCCAGGGAGATAATGTTCCTCCAGGTCACAAAGGTAAGAAGATTCAGAGACACTTTGAGTATTAGAATATGTTGATGCTGGCCTAATGCATTTCACAGATCTAGTAATCTTTATAAAAAAAAGAATATTAGGTTAATTTGACTCAATTTTTCCTTAGTAACCCTATGCATGGCTCGTTACAGTCCCATTTTCCTTTCTAAGTGCTCACAGACCATCTGTTTAATAATCTGTTCTAAAATGTTGCCAGGCACATACCTCAAGCTCATTGGTCAAGAGTTTCCAGGATCTCTCTTTTCCTCCCTCTTCTTCAAAAATTAGGATGACATTTACCCATCTCCAGTTCTCTGGCATCTGTCCTGTCCTTTATAATTCAGGCACTTGAAATATTGGCAGCCATGGCTATCCCTTTCATGAGTGACAGGGAGAATCAGCTCTTTGCAGATGCTAAGATTTATTCCTACTCGGAGGTTGGCATAAGAGGCAGTGGGGACCATTTGGTTAATCACACTGAGTACCTAGCCTGCAGAAGAGAGTAACCAGAAAGGAGAAGGGCCTTGAGTCCATGCCAATTTAATCAATAAATCAATTAAGTGCCTAGTTACATATCCAGGCACTATTCTAGCTGCGGGAGGATACAAAGAGGAAAAAAAAGAAACACTATCTGCCCTCAAGAAGTTTCTATTCTATTAGAGGAGATGTACATGTGAAGTTCACATCAGATATAATCATAAATAAAAGATAATTTGAAAGGAGAAGGTACTAATAGCTGGGGGAGGACGGGCATGATCTGGAAAGGCTTTATGTAGACCTTCATGTGTGAGTTGAGTTTGGATGGAAGCAAGGGATTCTAAATGGACTTCCTACCAATTAGAGCTTTTCATCAGTGAAATGGACCATGTTGAGAGATCATGGGCTCCCTCTCATTGCAGACCTTGTGTTACCACTTGTAGGATATGTGGGGGTAACTCTTCAGCTAGGTGTTAATCTACATAGCAGCTGAAGTCACGTCCAAACTAGAATAGTTATTTTCTAGAACACGTGGATGGGAAAAATAAGGTCCAAAGGGAAGCAAAATAGAAGTGTAGAAAGGAAGCATTTTGGATTCGAGGGGGATGTGGGACAGAGGTCATTGTCCTTCTGATTTTCACCCAGTTCAGTCCCTGTGATTTTCATGGAACATGAGGAACATGATAGGAAGCCTGGCATAGGTGGAGAGAAGTCTCCCATTATAGCTTCATTCAGCTTTTCTGCAGTTTTGCTAAGTGAAATACTGAGGAGATTTTTTTCTAGGGTCAGGAGCATGATAAGTACTAAAAGGAATTTTCTAACATTTAGATAAGAGTTAGATGGAGAAAGCCCAAACATCAGCAAATGAAATGAAGTTTTGGGGATAATAAAGACAAACATGAAACACTCCCAGCTCTTGAGGAGTATACATTTTATTAGGAGGGGAAAAACCCAGCCAATAGAACATATAAAGAAAATGATATATAATGTCTTATTTGTCAAGTTGAAATGCCTAAAGATTTTTGTAGCTAGCTGCCTGGGTACAGTTGGCTGGGCACTGAATCAAAGGAGTATAAATAATCTGAAGTTCTGAGATTTTCAAGATCTTGGATCCTAGTAACTGCCACCTCAGCAAAGAAGCCTCACTAAAGCTGAAGATCAGCAGATGGAAGCAGAAAGCAGTTGAGCAGAGATGTGTAGCTGAAACAGCCGTTGAAAGGAGATGCAGAGCAGAGCCAGGCAGAGAAAGGGTAATGTCATCACCATGGTGCATGTGCAAATCTGTAGTATTGGAGCTGTGAGTTGCCCCTAACCCATATGTTTGCCCTTTGCATGCATTCCGAGATCTCAAGTATTCCCTGCATGTGTTTCTCTCTTTTACTCTTGTGTATATAGAGAAGGGAATCCTTTTCATCACTTATTTTGCAACTACTAGGATTAAATCTTTCTTATTTGGAAGAAATGTGCCCTCTGGTTAGTCTAATAAAAGGGACACATCAGTGGGGGCTCGTGAGCTCTGGTTTTTAAGTAGATGATGACCTACAAAGTGCCTTGAACTTGGTGGCCCTTGAATTGAACTTGGAAGGAAGTTAGAGGTTCATTCTAAGAGGTGAAGGTGAGGAGGGGTGTCAGCCAGTCAGTGAACATTTATTTAGCACCTACTTTGTGCTAGGCACCATGCTAAACACCGTAGTATTCAGAAGACCATAGAAACATAGATTTAGAATTGGATGGAACTTTAGTCCAGTCTCCACGTTTTACAGATGAGTAAACTGAAGCCAAGAGAAATTAAAGATCACACAGGTTAACAAATGGCAGTACCAGGATTTGAGCCCAAGTCCAGAGCACTTTTGACTGTTTCCTGATGCTTTCACACTTCCTTTGGGGAGGCATGTAGCTTAGTACCTGGGACAGAGAGTTTCAGTGGCCTAGGGGATCTGATCCCTTGTACTTTCTGTTCTGCCACTGGTCTTTCCATTTCTGGTGCCCTTTGCACTCTGCCTGGGGGACTCTCTGGCACCCCTCTGAAGTGCCTGTAGGCAGCTCAGTGTTGAGGTTGTGCTCCAAAAGCCAGTGCTGACCCCAGAACCATCTCCCTGAAGGGGTGCCCCCCAAGAGGGAGGGGGTATGCAAAAGCTCAGCCCCAGATCTCCTTATACCTTGGACTTCTCATGCTTCTGTTGCTGAGGATCAAGGGAAGGCTATCAGCAATCACGTGGCCATTTTTCCTTGCTATTCAAGAAGAAAATTACAAATACTGAAAATAGCCCTGTGCATTCTTTTACTTATGAATAAGTGACAATTTGATGTTGCAGGCTGCTGACGCACGGGTCTTTTCTTTCCTTTTGGCCCCTCACGGCATCAATCCCACACATCCGCTGACAGGCAGGTCCTGGGGATCTGAAGCATTCAGAACAAAAAGCAAAAACAAATCTCTCACACATAGTGAGTCTGGAGATTGGGGTTTGGTTTCCTCCCTCCCCAGGGAACAAGGGAGCAAAGGACAGATCTTTCAGAAAGCTGCCAGGAAGAAATATGGGTACCCAGCTGCATTTAACCCTGTAAAGCTAAGTGGTTGTGTCCATGATGGGAGATGATTGTGGGGAATAAATACAAGGGCAGCCTGAAGTAGTGGGTAGAGTGTGGGGTTGGGAGGCCTGAAGGTCATCTCTGGACCTTTGCCCAGGCTGTGCCCCCTGCCTGGACATGGAGTCAAGAAGACTTGTGTTTGAATCCCTCCTCAGACCCAAGGGGTTGGATTCAATGACCCTCAAGGTCCCTCCTTACTTTCTCTATGATCCTATGAATACCACCCTCCCCCCTTCTCACCTTTGTCTCTTGGAATCCTTACCCTTCTTCAAAGCTCAAAGTTCTGATGCTATCCCTATATGAAGTCTTTCCTGATTGCCACCCCCACCCTGCGGTTGTTAATATCACTCCATTTTTACTTTGTAGTTGTTTCATATGTGTGTGTGTGTGTGTGTGTGTGTGTGTGTGTGTGTGTGTGTATGTGTGTGTGGCAGCTAGGTGGCACAGTAAATAAGGCATCAGCCCTGGAGTCAGGAGGATCCAAGTTGAAATCTGCCTCAGATACTAGCTGTGTGACCTTGGGCATGTCGCTGAACCCTGTTTAACTTAGTTTCCTCATCTGTAAAACGGGCTGGAGAAGGAAATGACAAATCACTCCAGTATTTCTGCCAAGAAAACCCCAATTGGGGTTGTGGAAAGTCAGACTTGACAACTCAGCAATGACAAAATATTACACACATTTTTTTTCAGTCACGTCCAACTCTCTGTGACCCCATTTGGAGTTTTCTTGGCAAAGATACCAGAATGGTGGGCCATTCCCTTCTCTACCTTGTAGTAGTTGCCTAATAAATGCTTGTTGAATGAATACCTTAAGGTATTCAGTACCTGGGACAGAGGATTTCAGTGCCCCAAGCATATGGCTCCAGCACTTTCTGTCACTGGTCTTCCCATCTCTGAGGCTCTTTGTGCTCTGCTTAGGGGGCCCTCTGGCATCCTCCTAAGTGCCTTTACACTGAGCATGGTGCTGGACACCTTGTAGTTGCCTAATAAATACTTGCTGAACGAATGCCTTAACTTTGGTGGTCCTCAAGAGCCTTGCAAGGGCCAGATCCCAAGACTGCTTCTGTCTAGAATCTTCAGCTTCCTTTGAAGCACATCTCAGGTGTCTCCTCCTACACAGGGCCCTCCCTGATTTCCCCAACTGCTGATACTTTCTTGAAAATTCATCTTGTTTTTATGTTACATATACAGGGTGCCTCATAAACTTGAGTAAGTGCCATAGTAGGCCCTGCGGCAATATTTACTTATTGATTGATTCAAAACCTGCCCTTCATTCTTACCCTGTGATTGGGGGCAAATCATTCCACCCCACCCCCAGCCTTACTTTCCCCGTTTGTAAACCAGGGATAATGAAAGCTAAAGCATTGAACCTTTCCAGGATGTTGTAAGACTCAAAAGAGAGAATGGACCCAAAGTGTTTTGCAAACTTGATAGTGCTGCACAAACGTCTGCTATTATTCTGTCCTTTGTCAGGGAAATGGGAGGGCTGGACTTGGAGTTTGTGAATGACTTAAGCACTATAGAGTCTATGTTAAGAGGAGGATCTTAAGAGGTAAGAGGTGGTGTAGTGGTTAGAGCATTGGGCCTGGGATCAGGAAGACCTGAATTCAAATCTAGCCTCATATACTTACTGACTGTGTGACCCTGGAAAGTCACTTAACCACTACCTGTCTTAGTTTCCTCATATTGTAAAGTGCAGATAGGTCCAACCACAGAGTGGTTGTGAGGTCTCAAATGAGATAATATTTGTAAAGCACTCAGCACTGTCCCTGGAACATAGTAGGTACTTAAGAGAAGCTCTTTCCTGTATATGTCAGAGGTGAATAAATGCCCATTTCCTTCCTAAGTACACACAGATAGTATGTGTCAGAGGCGGGACACAGATCTAGGACTTTCTGGCTCTGAGGTCAGCCAGTTCCCCACTACCCCAAGCCCACCTGTAAACAGTAGGTGTTTAATAAAAGCTACCTGAATGGAATGGAATGGAACTTGCCTCAGGTTCCATTGGACAGCGCACTGTTGGGACTGTATCTGATGGCCTCAGTTCATAGGTTGACTTTGTTCCTAGAAGTAATTAACCAATATTCTTGGCTGAGTGAAAGAGCTGATTTGTTAAATGAGTGACTCCTGCAGGGGTCGAGGCAAGTGTCCCTGGTGGGGGACTGGTGGAAAGGTTAGGCTGACTTAAACACCGGCATCCGAAAATCTCAGCTTTAGTCTTCTAGGCCAAATAGACATAGTTCCACTTTTAGCTTGTGGGATCATAGACTTAGAGGGAGAAGGGATCTTAGATCTCATCTAATCCATCTTCTTGGTAAAATGCAAGCTTTCTAGCCCAAAGAGGAAGTATCTTTGAGGGGGTGATCCTTGCACTTCTGTCAGAGGGAACTACCCCAACCTTTATGCTCCATTGGTCATGGCATCTTGCAGCAGACATACTCACTCAGTAGGAGACATTGAATAAAAAAAAATAATGAAAGACAGTTGGGAGTAGGAAGCAGCTTCAAGAAGTCCTGGCAGCAGGGAAGAGAGCCAACCTTAGATTCAAAGGATTACAAGCACTAATATTTGGGATTGAGCTTCAGAGAGGAGCAGGCTTAAAGGGCTTTGTTGAATAAACTGCCCAGAAGAGCTGCTGTTCACAGGGGGCCGAAGCATGAGGATACCTTGAGAAATGAAAGTTTATGAAGGCCCTGCAGTACCAGAAGCAGGAGTCGCCTTGGCCTTGTATGTTCCCTACATATGTCTTACTACCAGCATACTCTAAGTTTGCCCTAACTCTTCCCACTGACATCTCATGTATTTCTCCTGATGGACCAACCCAGTTTTATGAGAGGAATGTCCTTGCTATGAACTTTAGTAAATGCCTTTACTTTGAGCTGTATTTACTGGCTGACTGTTAAAGCAAAACTCACTGCTGGGGGCTCACGAGGTATAGTTTTAGGAGTATGGACCCACAGTGTACCCTTGAACCTGAGGAAGTCCTCTCTGAGGACACAGTAGGAAAACATGTGAGTGCTAGGCTGGGGAGGTACATACAGTTTATACAAAAGAGATAAGGACTGAATTAACTAACTGAAAAATCATCCCAGATTATGGACCCTTGGGAAAAGATTGTTTCCAGTTTTATTTGTCATAGGAATGAGATCTGAATGGTAGATGGATAACGAAAGATGAAACTTTGTTGATGTTTGGTTTGGAATAAAAGACTTCTTCAGATGAATGAATGCCTTTGATAATAAAGATCTTGTAAAAAATCAGGGAAGTCTATGAGGTCACGGAGTTAGATCTGGAAGATTGCCTAGTTCAGCCCCCTCATTTTACTGATGGGGATTCTGGGGCCCCGAGAGATTAAGTGAACTGCTCAAGCAAGAGCATGCTGTGCCAAAGCAGGCATTTTACCCCCAAATCAAGTGTTTCGTCCCCTGCAAGCCTCTTTAAGACAAGCTCAGGTTTCTCACTTTCAGGGCCTGAATTTGCCTTCCTTCTTCCTCTCCTTTTCTCCAATTAGGAAACAGGCTGTCTTTGTCTTACCTGGTTTGTTATTACATTGCTTAGTCTTCTGGGGGACAAGAGATATGGGGTGAAATATATCCTTCAGAAGAGCCTGATTCCCAACCCAAAGAGGAAAACTCGGGGGAGAAGGAAGAGGAGGTTATTGTGGTTTCAGCTTCCATTCATTTTTTCAGTATCTTTAGGAGCTTACTTCATGTTTATGCTGCACATATCTTGTATAGATTTGTGTGTAGTTTGCATATTGCTTCCCCCATTAGTGCTTAACACAGTGTCTAGGACAGAGTAAGTGCTTAATAAATGCTGGATGACTAACTAGAGAATTTAGAGCCGGAAACGGTCTTTGAGACCATTTAGTTCAACTACCTCATTGTACAGGTGGGAAAAACAAGCTCAACAGAGATCTGGTGACTTGCATAAATTTTCAGTAAGTGGCAAAGGTGGGATTTGAACTCAGGTCTTCCAACTCCTGCTCTAAGGCTCTATCTACCATACCACACCGCTGAGTGAGGCACTCTTTCTTGAGGCCTTTGTTGCATTTTTGGAGAGGATATGGAAATGAGTTGTCACCAAACCACAGGATGTTGAAGGGCAACAGATAGAGTTTGGAGGCTGATGCCTGTCTGACAGATGAGGGGACCGAGGCTCAGAGCCGGGAAAGGTCTTGTCCAAAGTCCTGCTGATGACTCGTGGTAGTGCTGGAACTCTGACCTCCCACCTCTCCCTTCTGGGGCTCTTCCCTCTGCCAGGCATCTGAGATGTGCTCCTTTCCCATGGGCTTGTGGATGGTCTGTCTGGCTGCCCCACAGCATCCGGAACTGGGAATTTCTTTCTTTGGGTGTCTACTTTTGTTTGGGGAGGGCCAGGCAAGCAAGGACTCAGTTGGGAACCAGAATGATTTTCCACAGTGGCACCAGGCACCAGACAACCTTTGCCAAATCCATCTTCTCAGGGTTTAATGGGGGTTGGGGGGGCAGGAAGGGTAGCATGAGATCTGTCTGCTTTATTTGGATTCTCAGGCCAGAGAAGGAAATCACACAAATCACTGTCATTGCTTCCTGCCTTGGCTATTGAAAGTTTCCTAATGGCCCTCCAAGCTCCAGCTTCTTCTTCTCTCTAACTCATCCTTTACACAGCTGCCCAAACAAGCTTCAATACATTTATCCGTGCCACTCCCCTTCTCAAGAACCATCTGTGGCTTCCTATTAGCATCTAATTAACAACAACAACAACAACAAGAAGTTTCTCAGTTTGACATTTAAAGCCCTTCACAATCAGGCTTTAGACGATAGATATTTCCAGGTTTGTTGTGCATTAGTCTCTTTCCCCATCCCTGGACCCTTTCTGGAATCCTCCTCTTCTTCACTTGTCACATTGCCCTCACACAGGAGTTCTCTCCTCCTCCCTGCCCAATTGTCATTGTCTTCTCCCATTAGAATGTAAGCTTCCTGTGGGCAGGGACTTTCTTGCTTACTTGTATGTATATCCCCAGTGCTTAGCACTGTGCCTGGCACATAGTAAGGGCATAATAAATCCACTATCTGTCTTTCTGTCCATCTATCTATCTATTTATCTAATGATAATCATTTTATATTAATAAGAACCAGAGCCTGAACAAATCAAACAGAAGAAGAATCTGGACCTAACAGCTTCTTTGTTCTCTGAGTTTACCCAGAAAATGCCTCTTCTTATGTCAACAAGCCCAGATAGGGCTGATTTAAGAGCATTCTTTCCTCTGTCCGTGGCCATTAAGGGTGATAACCTTGCCCCAGACACTATTTATCTTGAATTATGTGACATTTTCTTATCTTAATATTTCATGGGCATATACTATGTTATGGAATGTTAGTGGTAAATTAAACACAGAGATCCTGGGTTGTAATTCCAATTGACACTTTGTCAACTATCCTGACTTATTGTATTTACAACCTATTCCATTAAGGAAAATCCTGGTCTTGTATCATGGTTAACCATACCTGGGGATCATAAAAGTGAAGTAATGCAGACATACTGAATTGTGACAGTTCTAAAAATGTATATAAGTTTTCTCACTCTTTTGTGCAGGCAGTCAGACCTTGTCTGGCTCCATGCATGTATGTAACTGCTGGTTTAAGGGACTAAATGAGTAAGTAATATAAATTTTCTATCACCTAGCTCTGTTTACCTCCTTTAACCAAACTCTCAGGTTAACACTATCTATCTACCTGTCTGTCTGTCTATCTATATATCTATCCATCCTTCCTATCTCTCCATACTTAACTTTCCAGTAAAATGAACTTGCCTGATATTTCCTCTCTCCATGCCTTTGCAGGATATACCCAGTACCTAAAATCAATAATTCCTCACCTTTGACTCTCAGAATGCCCAGTATTCTTCAAAATTCAGTTAACATGCCATCTCCAATGTAAAGCTTTTTTCTGATCTTCTTAGTTGTTAATCATTTAGTCCACAAACATTTATTAGGTACCTACTATGTGCCAGGCACTGTGCCAAACAATTGGGATACAAAGAAAGGCAAAAGAAATCCTCTGCTCTCAAAGAACTCACAGTCAAATGGGGGACACAACGTATAACAAGCATGTATAAATGAAATACATCTCTATCTCTATCTCTATCTCTATCTCTATCTCTATCTCTATCTCTATCTACCTATGATAAACTGGAAATAATCACAGAAAGAATACACTAGAATGAAGAGGAATCAGGAAAGGCTTCCCGCAGAAGGTAGGATTTTAGCTAGGACTTGAAGGAAGCCAGGAGAGCCAGAAGGCAAGGACGAGGAGGGAGGGAATCCTCAGCATAGTGGGCCAGGCAAAGAAAATGCCCAGAGCTGAGAGATGGCATGTCTTGTTCAAGGAACAGCCAGGAGGCCGGTGTCACTGGATCATGGAATGGTGGGGGAGGAGCAGACTATACAATGTAAGAAGGCTGACTCTGTCTTTATCCAATTATTTTGCATGTGCTTATCTGAGTCCATGTTGTATCTCCCCAGCAGACCATAAGTAGGGCAGGGATGGTGTGTTGGTTTTTGCATCCCCAGCACCTAACCTTCCTCACACATTCATTTTAAAAGTTCAGCTCTGTTATTTCCTGTTTAGGGAATTTCTGATGTGAAAACTGCTATAGATGACCCATACATCTGTAACTAACTGCCTTAGAGAAGTGCTGTCCACACTGAGGATTTAAACGGTCTGCTCCATTTCACGTGGCCAGGATGTGTCAGAGGAGGGGACCAGACCCTAGGCCTTCCTGATTCTGAAGCTGTCCCTCTTCTACTGCTCTGTGCTGCCTCTCATCTTACACTTAGTAGGAGCTTAAAAATGCTCCTTGAATTGAATTCAACTGGAAGCGCTTCCGACAACATCTAGTACTGCCTCTTTATCTTTCATATGAGGAAACTGAGGCCCTGAGAGTGTAAATTAGTTGTTCGCAGTTGCACAGGTGGAAGACCTGGGATTTGGACTTGGGTCTTAGAACCCTAAATCCAGGGCTTTTTCCACTTCATCATCCGATTTCCCTTGTATAAGGGCATATTCTCTGGGAAAAGAGATCTTCCCCTTTGGGGGGATTAGAAGGATGCTGGACACAAGGATGGAGCATGTAGGTTACCTCATGGTCAAGGACTCTGACTCACCCACATGAGTCAGGTTTGGAATGGGCCCAAAAGGAGAAGGCTAGGACCATTTGGGACAGACACTGAAGGCAACCAGGATCTTTTGAAATCCAACTGAATTCAATTCAATTCAGGGAATATTTATTAACTGACTACTATGTGCAGGGCTGGACTGGCTAAGGGTGAAGCAGAAGGAGAATGGGTCCAGTCCTGGCATCCCGGGAGCCCTCTGTGGAGAGCATCCTTCATCTGATGGAATGGTAGATAAGTTCTAGATATTGGGCATCTTTTCTCAGATGCCCAGTAGCCTCAAGCAAGGCCTCTGGGCTCCTTCCTCTGCTGCCCTTATTCACTAGCTCCAGGAATAGTAGGCAAGTAGCCGACCAGATTACTAGGATCACCTTGAAGGCAGGAGGGGAAGGAAGATGGTGGCCTTAGCCAACTAGTGTGTCTATCCTTGCCATCCATAGACAAAAGACCATTGACAAGTTGAGCTGGGAGCGGAGTCTGGTGACAGTGATGCCAACTGCCCCTTGGCAATGTCTGAGCAGATGAGGGAAGAATTTGGGCCACACTGCCATCTATTGGTCAAGGGTAAATCAGCAAGTCCCAACAGCCACAGGAAAGCATCCCCTAGTCTGGAAAACTCATCCATTCCTTTGTCCTAGAACTCAGTCAGGTCTCTTTTACTTGAAGAAGGCTCCCTTCCACTCCCTCTGAATAAGTGGACCGTTCACATGCTTCCTCCAGGAAGTTTGGGAGTTCTGAGCTAAAGCCAAACAGTGTCTGTACTAAGTCTAGCATCAGTGTGGTGAGCCCCTGGGCCTGGGGGGTGGGTGGGAGACCATTAAGTGGCCTTTGAAGAGATGAAGCAGGCCAGGAGGGAAATGGAGCAAGTCAAAGCCCCTCTGTCGATCAGGGTGGGGCCAGCCTGTCAGTGGCCCCTTATACTTTCAGTCTGGGTGAGATAGGGAGACACCTCTTTAAAAAAATGCATACATGTGTCTTTATACGTATACCAGTATGCAGACCAGCTTGGTTGAAACAGAGTCCACAAGGGGGATTAATGGGTGGGAGCCAGACACTAATGGGTCATAAATGCAGAATGGAAGAGTTTGCATTTTATCCTAAAAACACTGGGGAGCTACGGAACTTTTAGAGGAGGGGAGTGACCTAGCTGTGCTTCTCTATTTCCCTGTGTTTGGATTGTAAGCTCTAAGGGCAGGGAGCATGCGTATTCTCCCTTGGCGAGTTTCCCCACCATATCTAATAACTACCCCTATACATGGCACGTGCTCAATTAATGTTGATCCCATCTGGGATTCCAAGTAGTCCTTTCTGGGAATCTCTGAGACCTCCCAGAGCTTGGCTCAGTGAGGGCCAGACTCCCCCAGAGGGTTATATGGAGGAGACTAAGTTCAGAAGCTGAAAGGTAGAGAGCAATCGAGGATAAGCCCTTCGGCCCTGGAGCCAGGAAACTGCTCTAACCACATTAACCGCAGCCACTGTCCCTCCCACCCACCTACCCTCAAGCAACAGACCCTGACATTTGCTGAGGATCAACACATGACGTCTAAGGGACCAGCAGATGGGCAGATGGAGAATTTGGTAAACAGGCCTTCCTTTTCCGGCAGTGAGACAGAAGATGCCTGCTGTTCTCTGCCTTGCGTTTAGCAATTAGGTGAGGCACGTGTGGAATTAAGCTGTATCATCGTGATGTTTCAGACAAAGGAGTTAATACCTGTCATGAAGCCTTGTCTTTGTGCTTGCCTTGGACAGGTAGAATAGGGCCAATTTGGACCCCAGAGATGGAGGGATTCTGGGAAGTGGGTAGAGTGGGGTTGTGTATTCTAAGGAAAAGAGACAAGTAGAATCATAGCTCTAGAACTGGGAGGACCCTCATGTACCCTCTAGTTCCCCTCTCCCTCATGATGAGGAAACTGGGGCCCAGTGAACTTCAGTGACTTGCCCAAGGTCACCCAGGTAGTTAGCCTCAGAGGTGGGATTTGAACTTGACCTTTCTGATTGCATACTCAGTGTACCATGCTGCCCTCTAATCAACCAGGCCAACAATGATCTCCTTTGAATATTAATAATAACTTGCACGTAGAGACCACTTCAACCTTATAAGACACAACAGTCCTATTTAGCAAATAGTATAAATATCATTATCTCCATGTTACAGATTGTGAGATTAAAGCTTTGAGGGGTTACATGATGTACTAAAGTGGGATAAACAATCCAGATTCTAGGCTCCATATTAAACACCCTATCTATCTATTTTGTCAAGTTGCCTCTCACCTAGTCATTCCTTTTCCTCTGTTATGTATTAGGAAGATCCCTCCTTGTATAGTATCTAAACCATATGCTTAATGAGATTGTTACAATATATCAGCCAAAACCTGTATCTCTCCTGCTTATATCTCACCCTAGCAGAGTGCAGTGAACACCAGTGGAGGCTTAAGGAATGTTTGTTGCTTGGCCACTTTATGGATTGATTGAATGAAACCTATAACAATGACCACTTTCCAGAACTTCAAAGTCCCTTCCCATATTACCTCTCTGTTGGAAATTTCCTCCTCACTCCTAGCATCCGCATTCCTACTTTGTTATATCTCCTCCCTCAAGGTGAGCTCTGTTTAAAGTTATGTTTCAATTCTAAACCCCTTCCTGCCTTCACTTCTTATCTGGGATGATGCAATAAAGCCTTTCCTCTAAACTTTCCCTCCAATGCCAGGGCCTTCTCTCTAAAATTCCCTCCCCCTTACACTATTCATATCTTGTTTGTACCCAGTTCTTTGCCTGTTTGTTGCTCCCATGGGAATGTGAGCTCCTGGGGAGCAAGAACCATTTTTACTTTTATTTGTATCTCCAATGGCACATGGTAAAGGCCTAGTAAATGTTGACTACCTTACTGATGCTAATCTAGACCTCTTGTTTACTAGGCCACAGCAGTGCTAAGCAGTTTAAATCCATTGGGATGATTTTGAATGTCTCTGGACAGGGACAGTGATTGTGGCACACACAAGGGATTGGCCAGATGTCCTTGGACAGTTCCAAGAGATCAGAGCTCTTGATGGATCGGTCAAGGTTTATTTAATGTCTACTATTTCCAGGAATTGTCCTAACATTGGGGATACAAAGACAAATGTGAGACAGCCCTTGCCCTCAAGGAGCTTATGTTCTAACAGGGGGTAAATAACTAAGTACAAACAAGACACGGATAGTGTAACTATGAGGGAGAAGGCACCAGTATCTGTAGAATTTATCATAAATTCTTCACTTCTTCCACTGCCCCCATTTCCAAATCCATTACTCTTTGAACCACAATAGTAGTGTGAGAGACTCTGTTAAATGCTTTGCTAAAATGTAGGTAAGCTAGATCCCTGGCATTGTACTTGTCTGCTGGTCTATAGTGGTATCCCAAAGGAGGAAGTGAGGTGGATCTAGCATGAACATACTTGATGAACCTGCCTTGGCTCTTAGGTATCACTACTTTTCTATTTAGATCCTCACTAATCATCTGTTTAACAGGTTCTAGAATTTTGTAAGGGATGAAAGTCAAGTGGTCTATGGTTTGCAGGTACTAATTTCTTCTTTGTAATGAAAATTGGGGAAAGAGCTGCCTGCCTCCAGACCTGCAATACTAATTTAATTCCCCATGATTTTTCTTTAAAAAATTAAATCTAATGTTATATTAATTTTCACTGATATTATAATACCAATAAATAGGAGACAGACAGATGACCTTGGAGTCAGGAAAACATCTACTGGTTGTGTGACCCTGACCTTAAACTCTCAGGAGTTGTCCACCTCCATTGGTAGAGGGAGTTTCATCACATGGGAGTTCCTTATGTCAATCAAGCCACAGATCCGAGCTTTATCCAACCCTAGCTTTGTTTTATTTCTCATACATCCTTTATTCCTTCTCTACCCACAGAAAGCCATCCATTAAAATAAATAATATAGAAGAAAGAGGGGGAAAAGAGCAGTTCAGCAAAATGAGCCAACATACCCACCAAATTCAATATTATATGTTCTATTCCATATCCGTAGTCACCCACCTCTTGGAAGAAGGGAGTCTCTGTGACCTTTCAAAGACGGTGGACAAGCTTGACCATCACTCCTGCCATTTTTCTCTGTAATCTAGGATGTCATTCACCTGGGCCTGGAGACTTGGACTCAGCCAGGCTCTCATACCTATCTTGGATATCAACTCCCTTCCAGTCATTTTTGTTCTGCCTTTCCAGGTCAAAGATCATTGTCTTTAGCAGAGAAAATGGAAGAAAAATAAGAACTGACCAGCTCCATCTCCTCTATTACTGCAACTGTAACATATATGTAACATATCCCCACCTTGAGTGCCAGTTACACAGCCCCTAGCCTGGCAGTGATGATGATTTGGAGATTAAAGGCCAGACAGAAGAGCTCTGTCCAAGAAGGAGCTGCCCCTGGAGCATCCAAGGGCCTGAGAGAGGACAGTGTGGAGGTGCCCTGGGAGCCACCTGAACCACAGATGTTGACTGTAGCTTCTTTCAGGGCCGGCCCAACATGCATAGTAGAAAGAAAACAGGGGAGAATGGCTCAGGGCCCTAAGTGCAGCCCACATGAGGAAAATGAGTAGGAAGTGAGTATGGCTGGGAACCAGGCTCTTCTTGTAAACAACTGTTCCGGGCTTCGCTTTGCTGCTTGGGGAGGGCCATATCCTTCCTCAGGATTCTGTGTCTGTATCTCTGCTCCTTCTGGTTTCCCCCTTCAATTAATCTTCTCCCTACTCACCTTAGCCTTTGACATCCTTTGGGATTTCTCTATCACTCCCGAGGTACAACCATTTGTCACTCCACCAGCATCCTGGAAGCTATGATGTTCCCAACATCTAGGGGATGTCTAGAAAAGACATCCAGATCAAAAAGGGCCCACCATCTAACATCCCAACTAGAGTCATCGAGGATGGCTAGTCAGTGATCCAGGGGCTTCCAAACTTTCCATAATGATGGGAGATGTGGGTGGCTTAAACTGAGTCATGGGCTCAGCGATGACATTAGACTTCAATACTACAGTGGAAAAGGTACCTAGGTGGAGAGCTAGGGGAGTACAAAATAATACAGCACACATATGGTGTCGTATGTAATAACACAGAAGTGCTATAACAACACGTATGTGGAATAACATGGTATCTATTACAATACGTAGGCTAGAGGATATAACATACAGCACACACATGCCAGGTGCATGACAGCATGTAGACCACATAGTGCTGTGAGGCTTGCAAAGCATTTTGATTATCCCAACAATCCTGCGAGGTAGGTACTATCATTACACTGATTTTATAGATGAGGGAACAGGCTCAGAGAGGTCACACAAGCTAGTAAGTATTTGAGGTCAGGGACTGTTTTTTGCCTTTCTTTGTTTTTCCAGGGCTTAGCATAGTACCTGGCACATAGTAGGTACTTAATAAATGCTTGTTGACTTGACTTCCTGACTTTAAGTCCAGCACTTTATCCACTGCGCCACCTAGTGTCTGCAGCAAGATTTGAATTTGTCTTGCTGATTCCTAAGTCCAGCCCTATCTAGTAGGACAGTTGGCTGTGGACAGAGATCATAGTTCTAAAGCTGGAAGGGACCCCTGACATCATCTAATCAAACCTTCTTAATGTACAGATAAATACCCAACACCTAGTACAGAGTCCAACTGTTGCCTTTTGCTCTTGCTACATGACTGACTCCCTCCCACCCACCCACCCCCTTTTCTGGATGCCCATCTTTTACCCCATGTCATAGGTGCATTTCCTCATGCTTGGCACAATAGCCCATCTTGACCTTATGCAGCCATCGATTGTAATTTTCATGACCCAAGGTTTGAATTCTTCAGTGACTGTGGTGTTCTAGGATTCATAATCGCTTAGCATCATGGGAATTGCCCTGGCACTAAGCTCTTATTTCAGAGAGAAATTGGAGGTCGTTGGAAGCATCACGCCAGCTCGCAGAGCCATTGAGCCCCGTCTCCTGCTCTAATTAATTCTCTTCTTCGAGTCCGGCCTCAGCTCATGGCTCTTCTGCATGGTCTGCCCAAGGTACCAACAGGCTGGTTCTATGGGCCATATTTCAGCTGCACTTCACAGTCTGGTAACTGTAACATATTGTGAAAATGAACATTGGAATGACATCATGGGAAAGGCAAACAGAAGGATGGTGGGTGCATTGAATGTAGAAAAAAGAGGGATGTGTAGCAGGTGAAGGGCAGTTTGCCACGGCTTAATGAAAATATCTTAAGACATGCAATTTCCATCTCCTCCCATGCCCCCTGGGTCTGTAAGCTACTTCAGGGCAGTAACTATCCTCTCCCCACCCCAATGGTAATTAAAGTTTTATTAATTTGCATACAGTAATTAATGGTAATGTCTGCAGTGCCTAGCACAGTGCTATCCTTCCACTGAATCCAGTGCCACAGACAGGGGAGTCTTAGCATATATGGATCAGTTGAAGAAAATGGGGTGATTAGCTTGGAGAAAAGAAGACTTGGGGTGGGGGAAGTTGGCACATCAGGAAATCTGTATTCAAGTACCTGACAGATTATCATATGGAGGGAGGATTAGACTTGTTCTATCTGGCCTCAGGAGTAATAAATGGGAATGGAGACAAGGCTTGCTGTCCCAAGGTGGGCCAGGCTGCATTAGGAGGCAGGGGGTTTCCCATTCCTGGGGGCCTTTAAGCAGGGGCTGATGGGGGAAAGATCAAAGATAGAAGGAGGAGATGGCAGAGGATGAGATGGATAGAAGTGTCATGGAAGTAAGGAACGCAAGCTTGGACAGACTTTGGGAGGGTCTGGTGTGCTGTGGTGTGTGGGTTCACGAAGAGTCAGACAACCTCAAAGAAGGACCACTTATCAGGCTATGCCACAGAGGGGATTCATTTCTAGGTGACCTTGGGGGCCCCTTCCAACTCTCAAATTCTGCAGTTCTGTGCTGGCTCTCAACCTGATTTCACATTTGTCTCCCTCTCTACTTCTTTCCCATCTCCTAGTCTCTTTCTTGAAGGGGTACAGCATCCATCCCACCTGTGGATGGCTTCAGCATGGACATCTTGGGTGCAGGATTGTAGAGGCCCCCTCCCAACCAAATCCTTTCTGCACTAGGTATGACTGTGTGACTGTTGGATGGGAGGTATTGTTTTTGCAGGGACTGAAGTGGTGTTGGGGGTGAGGGTCCTCTGACAGCTTGCTTGTACCAAAAGCTCTTTCCTTCCAGCCCAGATAGCAACCCCTTGGCTCATTCCCAGAAGCCAGCACCACTGTTTCTTCTAGCACCTCTCATTCCCATGACAGTCCAAGACTCAATATTCCTTTTTTCCTGTGCAGTTTGGCCATCTAGTGGATGGCTGGTGTCTTACTAAACTACAGATTTGAATCATCCTGTTCTAGGTGGATAGAAAAATCCTGTTCTCCCACTAGCTGCTAAAAAACCAAATAGGTCATGGGGAGGGGTGGGGGTGAGTGGGAGTGGGGGGCACTTCATAGCAATCATGATGATTAACCTCCCCATTCAATACACAAAATGTCAGCCCTGTCTCATCAAATCCAGTTTCCAGCCTCCGGCTAGGGTAGCAAGCCCTCTGCAGATGTGACCTGGCAACTTCCTCTGCAGGTGCCAGCCCAGCAGCCAGAAGCTGTTAGAGACCCAGGAAAAACAAAGTCCTTGACACCACCCAATGGTTCAATATTAGAAACAGAAACGGTTTTTGTAAAGTCAATGGATAAATGAAGATACATTATCATCTGCATTGCTGCTGAACTCTAAGGACCATTGGGGTTTTTCCATTTGATTTGCAGCAGAAATTTCTCCCTATTACAGTGAGAATTCCTTGAGGGTGGAGACCGTCTTGTTTTGTGTACAATAAGTGCTTAGTAAATGCTCCTTCCTTCATTCAGTCTTAAAGACTGACAATAAGTTGGAAAACTTGACCAAAATTCCCTCTGACTTTGGCAGCATTTTCTTTCACCTGCCTTTTTTTTGGGGGGGGGGGAAGGGGCGGTTTCCAACCTCAGCTCTGTTGACCAGGTTTTTGTTCACCCATGGTTAACCTCATCCTGCCTCCTTCCCTTTAGCCAGGTGATTTGTCATGGCTAGAATGCATTCTCATCTCATCTTAGCTTCTCAGGATCCCTACCTCCTTTCTAGGCATGATTCACCCACTCCTGCATGAGCACTTTCCCATTATTTGCCTTCGTTATTCCTACTTGCTCACAGCTAAGTGGTGTAAGAGACAGAATTCAGGAAGACCTGAGTTCAGATTCTGTACTTACTAGCTGTATGACCCTGGGCAAGTCACTGAATCACTGTTTCCTCAGTTTCTTGGACTTTAAAATGGGGATAATAATAGCACCTATTTCTCTGCCTTGTTTTGAGGATCAGTTGAGACAATAGTGTATAGGGTATAGTACCTGGCACGTAGTAGGCATTATATAAATGTTAGCTCTTATTATTATCCCTTAAATTATGTTGTATTCATAAGAGCACAAGATCATAGATTTAGAGCCGGAAGGGACCTTGTTGGAAGGCATTTAGTCCAATTCTCTTGCCTTACAGAGGATGAATTGAGGCCTAGGTAGATTTCATGACTTGCCCAAAGTCTCATAGCTAGGAAGAGGCAGAGCTGAGATTTGAACTCCACTTCTCTGACTCCAAATTCACTGCTCTCTCCTCTGAATTATGCTGCCTTCCTATTATTTTGTCTTTATTTATTTGTGTACAGAATGTAAGATTCTGAAGGAAAGGACTTTTATTTACATCTTAGGGCCTGAGAGACAAGAAGAGGTCAAATTGCAACTCTCTGGAGTCTGAATAAATCAGATTAAAATAGTAAAACATCTAAGAAAATAAATAAAAATACAACAGAACAGAGATAAAGCTGATTTGTGGTTTTTTAAGTTGCTAGGCAGTAGCTAGGATCCTTACGGAGCTTTAGCGGCCCTGGTTTTTGTTTGAGTTGATGCTAATGGTCTAGTGGGTAGTTGGCCTCCAAGCCAAGAAGGCCCCAGCTTCAGGTCCTATCTCTGAAATATCTCAGCTGGGTGGCCCTGGGCAGGTCACTTAGGCTCAGTGTTTTAAGCCAGTCTTTAAGACTATGAGTCGCTGAGAAGGGCGCCCGCATGGATCCCCGGACCTAGCACCTAGGTCAGTTCCCTGCACTTAATAGGCATTTTTGCTGAGTTACAGTGAATTGAATTGATTCTTAGTTTCCCTGCCATAGTAGAGAGTACCCGCCAGTGTTCTCTCTCTGGTCAGCTCATGATTATTTGATTGAACATCTGCCTACATGAGCTAGCCTTAGACCACCATCCTCTACTGGTTGGACCCTACCACGAGCAGGGCAATATATGCCAACTATGAGTGGGAAGATCCTGAGGCCGAGTTTTGGCTGTTCTAGGAGGAGAACATAACTCTCCAGGGCCAGGCCCTCTAGCTCTGATGACGTAGAATCCACGGCACCTTTCTCCCAAAGCCTGCCTGCGCTACATCTTTCATTCCTCCCTTAAGCAAGTCCAAGGCTTGACTCATCTTTGCTGCCATTGCCTTTCTGGAATCTGCTTATGCCGTGGAAGAGACTACGGACTTCTTTTCTTTCACCTAACTGTTCTTGGAAAAGGACACAGGCCCTTATCTATGTGTCTTAAATGTAGAGGGTGTGGCCACAAAAAAGCAGGTCAGCTTAGTGAGGCTAAAGGATGAGAACTTTGTTTGGGTCGGGGGTGGGGAGTACCTTTATTGGGGAATGTTTGTTGACTCATTCATATCCAGAGGATGATTGAGTGATCCTCAATGCCTGGAGCTCTCTGCCTCCTCATCTCCTGGCTTTCTTGGCCTCCTTCAAGTCTCAGATAAAGTCCTACCTTCTTTAGTAACCCTTTCCTGGTCCTTCTTAATCTCAATGCCCTTTCCCTTTCTATTTTTCCCAGTCTATATCTAGTTTATACAGTTGTTTGCATATTGTCTCATCCATTAGACTATGGAGTCCTTAACAGCAGGGCCTTAATTTTTTTGCCTTTCTTTGTATTTCCCATGCTTAGCAGAGTACTTGACACATAGTAGGCACTTAATAAATACTTGCTGACTTGACTTTTGGGGAATAGTTTTATTTAGCCAGCTAGATCTGAGCTAGGGATAACAATCACATTCTCAAAGATAGGTCTATATTACAAGGATGTAGACAGCTTAAATGGATAAGAAAACAATAACAAAAGAAGCAAAAGTTTATAAGTTAAAGAAAAAAAGATTCTTTCATGTCAGTCTTGGTCCTTTATGCCAACAGAGAATCAGCCCTTACTCTTGTAACCTGCCTTTGGTCATACCTGAAGGAGGCAGAGAGACTTGGGAGGAGGCACCTGGCACTTTACATAGAAAGTCGCTAGATTCCCAAGCTTTGTCTCCCCTGACCTTTGGGAAAGGAGATTATGGGTAAAAGAATCAGGAGCCATCACAGATAAGACCAGACAGCCAAGATGAGGCTACTGTAATTGCTGGTGATGCCCCTGGAGCATGGGCAGGGGATCAAGCAGGTGACACATTCTTTCCTGCTTTCCTCTATTTTTTTTTCAGGAAGAGGGTTCAATGTCACTTTGACTTATTGACTCCCTTTAACTTCCTGCCTCCTCTGTCTGTCCCCAGGCTGCCTGGGAGGAGCTGAGGTCCTGATGGTGGTGTTCCCTTTCCTTAAATATTTGCTCTAGTTTCTAGTCTTCTAACATACAATAAAAAAGTTGGCCAACATAAACCCAAACCGTTTGTTTTAGCTTGCTTATTGCCTATGTATATAGATAAAAAGTTTGAAAGAAGGAACAGTCTTTGCTTTAGAAAGGAGTTTTTTGGTTGAAATGAAGAAAAGGGCTGCACCTGAGGCTAAAATTGGAAGGTAGAGAAAAGTAGTGATACAGATATTAGACTTTTTACAAGGCTGGCAAAATAAGCCAAGACTCAGATACTTCTAACAATAGTATTAGTAACTTCTGTTCAATTTATATGGCATCTATCAAAATATGAGCTGATTAAAAAGACAGAGAAGTTGGTGTGGTGGTGCCCAATTGGTTCTGGAGAGGAGAAGGGTCACCTCTTCATAAGAGACTGGAGCAGAAGAGAAAGAAGTGGGGGATGGTAGAAAGGGGTATTTGAAATATCACAGTGGCTAGATGGAAGAACTCATAATCTGTGGTCTCGGTTTTCTTGGTCTTCTAAGAGAGGCCCATTGCTAAGAGTCAGAACTTTAATTCAGCTCCCCTGACTCCAAATCCCCATTATTCTATGCTCCCTCCTTATAGGAGAATAGGGTATAGAGCTTCTGCTCTATAGAGACTTTAGAAATCTTCAGGTCCAACCCCCTCATTTTACGGGTCAGGAAACTGAAGCACAGAAAGCTGAAAATGACTTATTTGTGGTCACACAGTTCATCATTGTGGCCTCTCTTATTATGGTTCTGCTTTCTTCATTTGCACATTTTCATCCAAGTCCTTCCATCTCTCTCACTGTCCCTAATTCTCATCCATTTCC
This sequence comes from Trichosurus vulpecula, assembly GCF_011100635.1. Lineage (NCBI taxonomy): Eukaryota > Metazoa > Chordata > Mammalia > Diprotodontia > Phalangeridae > Trichosurus > Trichosurus vulpecula. The sequence goes on along the minus strand of NC_050581.1, from coordinate 185,227,647 downwards.
AGTTTCACTGATAGACAGCACACTATTCATCTATTCCTCAATTGTTGCACATAGCAGTTGTTTCTGGTTTGCTTTTTTCTCCAATGACACATGATGCTGCTATAAATATTTTTGAACACAGACCCTTTTCCTTTTCTTTTTGAGAGCATTCTCAGGGAGTACTCGGAAGAATGGAACAATCATTTTCCTAATTGCAATGTGCTATTGAATTTCTCTCCCAAAAGCTCTTCCCCATTTGCCACCCCAGCAGCAGACCATTGACAGAGTGGAAAATTTCTGGTTTTGATTTGGATCTTGGATTCAGTCACATGCCTCCCTTGTTTGTCCCATGGATGACATGACCAGGGCACTGCCATCTAAAGGCAGCTCACCCTCATGGTGTGCAAAGTAGCTAAGAAATAATCAGCCTCTGGCAGGGAAGAGAAACAGAACTTAGACACAGAAAATGACACAGAGTGATAAGTTAACCTTCTCAGGTAAGTCATAGTTTACTAGGAGCCTTCAAGAGACAGAGTGCCTTGAAACCAAAGGACTGACTACTGGGGGGAATTTTAGGCATCATGGAGGACTAGGGCAGGCAGGGACTCTTGGTCCCCCTTATTTCATCTCATGTTGAGGGTTGTCCCCCACCTATAGGGTGTGGTTTGTGTTTGAGTCTCTTAGGTGTTGAACACACTCTTCACCAATTGTAATTATTAATTACTGATAGAAAAGGCTGGAACTTTGTAGAAGAACAGGAGGAAAGGATGTCATGGGGAAACGTATGCTAGTGTGGTGGCCCAGAACACTATTGGAACTTGAGTTAGCCTCCAGTGGGATGCTGCTAAATATTTAACAACCAGCTCTCCAGAAAAAATGTACCCAGGACACATTATTAAGTTTAATTGGCATTATTAATATTTTCTCCATCACTTTCTAAAGTCTACATGATCAAGAAAACAATAAATCAAGCCCTGATTTGTACTGTTTGCTGATTTGTGACGTATAAATACTCACATTGAAGATTTAACAATTGACTCTTCCCAGAAGGTTCAAGCTGGCTCTAGCACATCTGTGCTTTAACCCTAATAGGACCAAACTGTATTGTTGAGAGCCAAGATTTTATTTAGAAAACCTGTGATTATTCGAGTTAACTTTGCTTCCAGGTGGGTTGATTTGGGACCCAGATATGGGCTCTTATGACGAGGAGAATATGAAAACAGTTTTAGGACGTTGGCAGAGGAGCTCTTGGGACCCCAGGGATCCTCCTGGATGACTACTTATAGCTTTCAACATCTTGTGGATTGCCTTTTTCCTGGGGGTTGTTGGGTGTTTTTTGTTTATTTTTTATCAAAGGGATTCTGCATGTGAAGGCTTTGGCTCTGAGTGACCAATTACACCAGATGTAGAGCTGGAAAGACAGGGAGAGAAGATGGATGGGACAAGAGCAAGAAATGATGGTGCCTAGCTAAAGAGTTCCATTGGTAGGAGGAAGTGATCTAGGCCTCCAGCACTTTGGGTGGGCCCCCAGCATGGAGGAATGGAAAGAGGACTGGCTTTGGGGATCACAGGACCTGTGTTCAAATCCCAGCTCTGCCATCTACTACCTGTGTGACTTGGGCATGTTGCTTAACCTCTCTGTGCCTCAGGTCCTCCTCTGAAAAATGAAGATATTGGATTAGATGACCTTCAAGGTCCTTCCCAGTATGACATTGACAAGAATCAAGAAGGCTGGGCAGGCATAGAGAAGGCTCACTGTGCATGGCTGGGTAGGCCTTCCAATCAGTGACAGAACAAATGGATAGGAATGTTTGAGTCTTGATTAACACCTCATTTCTGTGTGGGTGAGGACATCATAACATGACCCTCCCCAACTCAGCTGCAGCCAGAACAAATCTCTGAGTAGGGGGAAAAATGAACTGGGTGGCGGAGGCAACTTTCTGTTAAGGGGCTTGGGACAACTCAGTTCAAAATGGCCTTTCCCCTAAAAAGGTAAAAGTGAAAAGGTGGCGTCCCACTGACCCTCTGTCTGGAATGAGCTTGGAATGTAGAGGGAGAATTTACCTCTAGCCCTGGAGCCAAGGATCTGGTGGTTAAAGCCAGAGAACCGATGAACTTGTGATGGGTAAGAACAGAGTTCTGGAGCTGGAAGGGGCCTTCAAGGCCATCTCATTTATAGATGAGAAAACTTAGGTTCAGACTGGTGAAATGACTTTTATATATGTGGTGAGTGGCAGACTGAGGATTTGAACCCAGGCCTTCCGACTCCAAATGTATGACAACATGCAGGACTTCTGCTCAGGCACCTTCAACTTGGCTCTCTTCTCTGGCAGGTTAGAGGCCCTCCCAAGTGTTTCCTCTTCTCTCTTGGCCGTATTGCAGGAAACAGTTTGGTTCCCCTCTTTCATGAACAGAGGACCACCGAGGCATAGTCCTCCCTCCCTCCCTTTCCCCTGCCCATCCCAACAGGAGGACCCGCAGCCTCATCTCATGGCTTGTTCAGCAGAGTCAAGTGGGGCCATTGCTTGGGAATTAAATGGAATGGCCTGAAGGGATGCTTTTGTCTCCATGTTTGTTCCTAACCAATTTGGTGGAAGAAGACAAGACCATGTTGATAAACGTATTACTGACAAATCTGGTGCTTGTGTAGCTGTATTTTTTTTTTTAAAGTAATTGTTAAGTATTTTGCTTTCGACTTGGGCTCATTTTAGATGGAAGTGCATATTAGGGCAGCTAGGTGGCGCTGCAGTGGATAGAGTGCTGGACTTGGAATCGGACTCCTTTTCCTGAGTTCAAATCCATCCTCAGACCCTTCCTATCTGTGTGACCCTGGGTGAGTCACTTTGCCCTGTTTGCCTCAATTTCCTCATCTGTAAAATGAGCTGGAGAAGGAGGTGATGAACCACTCCAGTATCTTTTCTGAGAAAACCCCAAATGGGGTCATGGAGAGTCAGACATGCCTGAATAGCGGCAACATATTAGAATTGAGTCAGGAAGTTTTCTCATAGTCACAGGAATCAAGAATATTAGGTCTAGATCTGGAAGGGACCCTACAACCATTGAGTCAAACTCCCTCATTTTGTAGATGAAGAAAGGGGCACACGTTGGATCATAGACTTCGAGCTGGAAAGGACCCCAGAAGCCACATTGTTTAACCCTCCCTTTACAGAAGAAGGAACTGAGGCCTATAAAGGTTAGGAGACTTGCCTAAGGTCACACAGGAAGTAAGTAGCAGAGTCTGGATTTGAATCCAGTTCCTGATTTTAAAGCCAGGATTCTTTACACCATGCCCAGGCACTTTGTCGTTTGTCTTTCTTTGTAACCCCAGAGCTTAGCACAGTACCTGGCATATAGTAGGAATGTAATAAGTGTCTATTATTAAATTAAGTTGTTAAGTTAGCTTTCCCAAGCAAAGTTGGCTGTTTCTTGACTGGGATTCAGCCAATCATAGTGTCCTTTTGGTAACCTGCTTAAAATGTCCTGAGAGTTTGAGGCTGAGGAGGAGTTCATGGCATTCACCAAATCTCTCCTTAGGTGACTTATCCCAGTCACATTCAGAATCATGGATGGATGGGTTCCCATAAAAAATGAGGCAATGAAAGCCTCAGGCTAGCCTGCTGAGCCACCAGTGCCCAGAACATGGGGACAGATATTCCCAATGGATTTCCCAGCCAAACCCTGACCCCAGCACATTCCAATGTCGGAAAAAAGTTTGGTGAACTTTATACTAGGACAAATTGTGCAGCAACAACCCTCCTGGTGTCACACACAGACTGTCTATTCTTTGTCCAGGCCCTGTAGGGCATCTTATTTAAACTATTTCTTTTTCTCCAGAGGAACCATACAGATAAACAGGCATTAATCCTAAAAGTCTATTGTTTGGAGCTTTGCCAGTCAAGAATGGGAACAGAATGAATGTCTTTTAGTATTCTCTATCAGGATGCAACTTGGTGGTAGGGTGATTGGTCAACACCACTTTTTGGGGGTCCTTTATGGTCTACTTTTCAGACATGTAACTAAGGTAGGGCAATCAGCGCTCTGTCCCAGGACTTATATTAGAAGACATCAGTAGTACTTGTAATCCTTCAGAAGGCCGAAGTAATTGAACATGAGCCTACTTAACAAGAATAATTAGTTAAAATAGGAAGTTGCCAGATGGTGTGCTTCTTTTCCAGAAGAAATTCTCCCTAGCTTGTTCCTATCCTGCTTCCTTACCCAGAAGCATCTGAGCTCATGGGAGCCAGTGTCTAAGAGTCTCTGTCTTTTCCCCACAAGGTGCTCTCCCTGGATCTTTCCTACACAAAGCTTTGTTTCTTGAGGTCCCAGATCTTCTTTCCAAGATCTTTTCCTTTCCCTCTTGATTAAATTTGTCTAAAAAAGTTGATTTGATGTCACCATCTTGGGTTCTTGCCCCAGGTACTCAAATTACTTGTTACATCTCCAGTGTCTTTAATGGGTTTTTTTGGGGGGTGGAGGTGAAACATTTTTTTTACATCTTTTCATTCATTCAACCATCATTTATTAAGTACCTACTGTATACGGAACTCCTTGTCTCACAGAGATTCCCTCACTTCTCATTTGATCTTTACAAACACTCTGTGAGGTAATTGGACAAGTAAACTGAATCCTAGAGAAATGAAATGAGTTTGTAAAAGTCATCTAGCTAATTAGTGGAGGTGGTTGATGGGGCAGAGAAATGGGATTGCCATCTCTTCACTTTTAGGCCTCAGACTCTCAAAGGCAGGTTGACTCAGGCGGAGAGAAAAGTTTTTAAGAATGAAGTCCTGACAAGAAATTAAGCATTATTCTAGTGAGGAGGAATCAGGGGAAGTCCTTAAAGAGCCCGGTGTGGCTACCTACCCAGAGAACTCCCTGCTAAATCAAGCTTAAAAAGATGGCAACCAGGGCATGAAACTAAAGATGAACATAAGAGTCTAGCAAGGTCAAATAATGAAGAGCTAGAGTGCTTGATTTTTAATTGGGAAGACCTGAGTTCAAATCCTGCCTCCCACTTATTAGCTGTGTGATCTTGGGCAAGTCACTTAATTGCTATCTGCCTCAGTTTCCTCATCTGCAAAACGAACATAACAATAGCACCTACCTCCCAGGGTTGCCATGAAGACTAAATGAGACAATATAGGTAAAGTGCTTTGCAAATCTTCAATACTATGGAAGTGCCAGGATAAAAAACCCAATGCAAAAAAACCCAAAGCATTTGTTAAATACCTGTCATGTGCCAGGTACTCTGATAGATGTTGGAGATGAAAGGAAAACAAACCATTCCTGCCTTCAAGGAATGCCTTCTGTGGAGAGGGAGGGGAATACGCTGCGTCTGCAGATAAATAAGCACAAATTACACCCAAAGTAAATTTGGAATAACTAATGGTGGGTGGGCAGGGGGAGCTCACTCATGTTTGGTTGTCATTGTTTAATTGTCCCAGTCATGTCCTGCTCTTGTGACCCCATTTGGGGTTTTCCTGGCAAAGATGCTGCGGTGGTTGGCCATTTCCTTCTCCAGATCACTTTACGGATGAGGAAACTGAGGCAAACAGGGTCACACAACTAGTAAGTATCTGAGGCTGGATTTGAACTCGGGTTTTCCTAACTCCAGACCCACCACTCTATCCACTGTGCCACCAAGCTGCCCTCACTACCCACTCAGCCACTCACTACTCAAGAATTGGGTGGGGTTCAGAAAACTGCCTGGGAATTCCCTTCCTGGTTTTTGGGCTGCCTTTTACCGTTGTCTTCTTTCCCTGCATACTCCTTGTGATAAACATTTCTCAACCACACAAGGGCCCTTTTCTGCATTGAATAATGCAGAGAATTGTCATTGAACTTAGTCTATCCGTTGTAAACTGGCCGGTATTTTGGCTGTGTAGGTATGTGGCTGTTTTTTGACTCATCTTTGTTTAGGCACCAAGACACGTCCACTGGAAGAAGGTAATAGAGGGAAGGATGATGGTTTAGCATGCTTGACGATGTTTGCCCCTCAAAGGGGATCAGTAATGCTTCTGTGAACGCTCTGTCTCGTTGCTCCCACATGGGGAGAAAATTATAGATGACCTAGATACGGCAAGTTCAGCTTATTAATCCTTGGGAAAATTCTTCCAGCTTTTTGTCCTCAGGAGTCCGCCTTATATTTTGTGAACTCTCCCTCCCCTACTAGATAATGATCTCTAACCCAAGAGCTGCTATCACTGCCCTCTACTCTCCATCCTTGACCCCCTCTGCAATTCCCTTCCCTTTCCCATCTGTCCAAAGTGAAGACTCAATATAATAGGACACAGAACAAGCCCTCCCAAAAGTATGAAAGGGCTGTGCTTTTGAGGGTCTCCCCTTCTCCTAGGCTGCTACGGGCTTTTCCAACCCTTGAAATCTGATCCCTGACAGCTTCTTGACCACAATGGCAAGGTGGACAAGGTGGGTAGAAAACAATGATTGCTTCCTTAGTTTCCCCATATATTCTGGACTGATCTCACTTGCATGATAAACCAGAGAGGATCTTGGGAAAGTCAGCTCTGAGTTATGCCATTATAATGCAAAAGAGTGTCAAATAGATTTAATCTTAGTCTAGGGGATACTCTGCCTGGCTTTTGTGGGAGTGGTAATAGACTGAAGAGCAGTCAGCCTGCCTTTATCAAATAGCGTTTCTAGTCACTATAGCTGAGCTAACTGGAGGTAATGTGGTCAACAGGTGGCCCTGAAAGACTGGGATAAATGCCTAGCTGTTAGCTACCAGGAGACAACCAGCACAGGACAACACCTAGAGGAGATGCTACTCTAAAAACCACTTGTGATCTTGCAGCATTGGAGGCATCTCCACACATGTTTCTCTGGACACATGTTCCCTGTGCGCTCTTCAAGCGTGATTCCTTTGCATGACTACTCTCTCCACTAGTGACATGTTTTTGTGGGAGAATGTGCCCTAAATTTATAGGAGCAATATTCTACTGAAATTTTTTTTATTACATTATTAAATACCTTCATTTAAACTACTTGTGTCCTCTGGTTGACTAAGAAAAAGTCAGCACATTGATGGGGGCTTGAGAGCTACAGTTTTGAGGAGATGTGGACCCAGAGAGTACCTTGAACTTGGGGCAACTATTCTAGATGCCCCATGTGTAAAAAGGGGTGCAACATGTGCCACATATTATTTGGGGATCTGTGAAATTTGGTGATATTGTAAAGGGGTCCCCATGCTCAAAAACATTGGGAATTATTAATCTAGATCAACTCTCCTCATTTAATGGATGAATAGTTGAAGAGAACAAAGTGACTTGCCCAAGGTCATAATGTAATAATAATAATAATAACAATGGTAATTAATCTTTTTATATTTTAAGGTTTTTTTTAAAAAGTTTTTAAAAGAATTGAAAAGTATTTTAAGGTTTCCAAAGCACTTGCATATATTATTTCATATTATTACAATAATCCTTCTTATTATATCCATTGTACAGATGGGAAAACTGAGATCCAGAGAGGTTAAGCAAGCCAGGGTCACACAAATAATTAGTGTCTAATGCAGGATTCAATCCCATCAGTACCCTGTTTGCTATGCCAGGTTACTTGTCTAGTAACCAGAATTTGAACTCAGGTTTATAATATAATAGGATTATAGAGATGTGGAAAGGACCTCACATATTCAATCAGTTGCAAACTTTGTCGTTTCTATCACCGTAACATTTCTCAGATCCTTTCTTTCTACTCCCTTGGCCACCGTCTTAGTTCAGGCCATGGTCCTAGACTTTTTCCTGGACTTCCTATTGTAATAACCTCCTAATTTTTCTCCCTCCCTCAAGTCTTCCCACTCCAATCCATCTTCCCAACAGCTGCCAACGTGATTGTCCCAGAACTCAGGTCTGACCACATGACCTCCACAAACTCATTTGGTTCCCTATGGCCTCTAGAAGATCTGAGTTCCTCTCTAAAGTTACCTTGGGTCTATTTTGTATATTTTCTTACACATGTATGTGTGCTTACATGTTTCTTAAGTAGAATGCAAGCTCTTTGAAAGCAGGGATTGTTTTCACTTTTTCTTTGTGTTTCTGGGGTTTACCCCAATGTCTGGCACACAGTAGGCATTTAACAAACACTCATTGATTGATTACCTGGAAGATTGCTGATTGAAGTAGTGGGCTCTCACCGATCATCGATCGGCACCAAACGGAACCATCTCATTTGATCCTTACAACAACTGCGAGGGAGAAACTGAGGCTTATTGAACCTAAGTGACCTACAAAGGATTCTGCAGCTGGTAAGTTTGAACTTGGGTCTCTCCGATTCCAAGTCTCTTGCTGTGCTCAGTGCATTGCCCAGGGTCTGCACTTAATAAAATATTTGTTGAATTGAATTAGGAGACAAGGGCAGTATTGTTCACAGGAAAACCACAGCATGGCATTAATGATGAGCTTTGTTCCCTGAGGCTGCCAGGTCCTCAAATTGCGATTATAGAATATGGGTTCTCGCAGGGGGTAGAAAAACAGGAAATTAAACTGTGGCTGCCTATTCTCCTCTTGCCTCTTCCCAGCTCTGCGTCAACAGCATTCAGCCCGGCTGTCATTCAATAGCTCAGCTCCTGGGCTCAGATGTGACTCACCATCCCCTGCCTTTCTTTCAAGGGGCACCCTGCTTCTGGCAGAACTCCCCATCAGCTCCACAGAGCTGAACCGAAGCTGAGAAGACTTGAACAGTTCCTTCTCTGTTTGGAAAGAATCCTCACTAACTCAAGAAAAGAACTGCTTGGTTGGTCTCACAGGCTTACTGCCTCCCAGGGCTAGAAGGAGCCTTAGCAGCTGTCAGCTCTGACCCATGTATGGGAAAAGAAATCTCTCTCCAATGTACCCAACAAGGGGCCATCCAGTTTTTTGTTGAAGACTACCAGGGATGGTGAACTCACTACCTACATTCTACTTTTTCTGAGCTCTGGTTGTTAGAAAGTTTTTCCTGATATCAAGTCTAAATTTACTTTCTTTAACCATTTATCCCCTGATTTTGTTTCTGACCTTTGGGGAAAAGCTGAACTGGTGTCATCTTTCTTTGTTGTTGTCATTCAGATGCTTGAAGACAGCTATCATGTTCTCTCTGAATGTAGGAGCCAGACTGTCATTGACTAGCCATATGATCCTGGCAAGTCACTTAACCTCTGCCTTAGTTTCCCCGTATGTAAAATTAAGAATATCACCTATTACTACTCCAGGTTGCTGAGACAACATGTAAAGCCCTTTCAAACCTTAAACTACTTTAAATGTTGGCTATTATCACCATCACAGATGGTGAAGCCATGTGAGGAAAAGTGTATACTTTGGGGGGCAGTAACTAGTGGGGAGAATGTATACTTTGGCACCCCCTCAACATCAGTGTCCTTTGGCAAGACCCCAGGAGACTAACCCTACATAGAGAGCTCAGAGGCAAATTCAAAGTTCAGACTCACTGGTGCCCTCCTAAGTTGCTTCTGACCATGTTTCTTAGCATTACCATTTGAGTCACAGCGGCAGCCAAATGGGTGGGTTCAAGAGGACCGGCCAGGGAACAAAAACATAAAAGCTAGTTAGGAGACTTGGCTGGTTCTAATCCCCCTAAATCTCCTCCAGTCTGGTCCCTGTGTCCATCTGAGGGCTGGAGGAGTCGTACCAGGGCCAATGGCAATGATAGTGATAGCTGACATTTACACGGTGTTTTAAGGCTTGCAAAACATTTTACATGTATTTTCCCATTTGATCCTCACAATAATCCTGCGAGGAAGGGGCTATTATCATCATCATTGCACCCGCCTTGTGACAAGCGGAGGAAAGATTTGAACCAAAGCTCATGTTGACTCTGAGCCCGGTATCCTAGCTGGAATAGCACCTAGCTGCCTCCAGAACAAGCACTCTATGGATTTCCAGTCAAGGAACTTCGTAAAACATTCCTTTCCCCCCAAAACTCTCCACAATTCCATGTAAAATTATTCCGCCTTCTTTCAGAAGAGGAGAGAGCTCTTATGATACCCGACCTCCTCAGATTCTCAGTGAAGAAATTCATTGCCTGGGGCTTGGGCACATAGCATCCTCCAATCATGCATTCAGACCTCCAAGGGGACTCGCCAATGATCCACCCAAGGACAGATATAGTTCCCTTTTCTCCAAGTCCGGGATCTGAGGGATGCTTTAGAGTGGCAGTAACCACAGCTCACCTTTCTATGATGAACCTTTTGGGTGCAGGATCATAGATCGAGAGTTGGAAGGGACTTTAGAGGCCTTTGAAACCCAATCCTCCATTTTACTGGTGAGGGAACTGAGGCCCAGAAAGGAGGAAGGACTTGGCCAATGGCACACAGCTGGAGAAATCTGCTGCACCACGACATTTCTGGAACTCTATGCCTTTCTCCTTCTCTACCCTCTCCCCCCACCCCCAATATGTTAACTGATTCTGCCCTGCCTGGTGCATTACAGAAGGGAATGTTGTTGATTACCATGAGGAAATGCAATTGACAACCACTGCTGAAAAGCTGGGGGGGGGGGGACAAGTGGTTTCCAGAGGACAGGAATGGCCCAATTAACATGGGAACCAGCATGCTCACTCGAATCTGCTTTCTGCGGGAGGTGAATGAGTGTCGGCCTTTTCCTGTTAGAATTCATTAGTGAAATGATATTTCCCCCATCTTTTCATTGTAAGAAAACAGACCATGTATTAAGTAGGAATTTGTTATGTCCCTTTGAGGACATGGTTAGTTGGAATTTAATACTCCTTTGGAGAAGGCTATGAGAGTCGAATTCAGATTCCTCAGGGAAGGACCCTGGCTAGGGCAGGGACCAGAGAGCATTGCAATAACTGAGAATCTTTGAGACTGAACCTGGTCTGTACTTTGGTAAAGGATGTGCGCCCCATCTCCTCCTAGCTGTTGGTCAACAATAAGTCCCTGCCCGAGCCTCACTAAGTCATTGCTTGGGTTTGAATGGTTTAGAGTGAATGTAAATAGAAAATGTTTTTATTTTAGGCAGAAAACCTGAGGGTCTTCCCCTCCCAGGTTCATTTTTTCCCACTAGGTAAAAGAAATGTTGTTTCTTAGCTAGCCTTAATCACTGGATAGGTGTTGCCTCAGACAAACTGAGGCCTGGGACCTTAAAAAGGCCAAGGTCTCCCATTGCATTGGAGGCCATCTCCAGTCATCTTGATCTGTATCTTGCCGCTGGACCCAGATGGCTCCGGAAGAGAAAGTGAGGCTGGCGACTTTGTGCAGCCCTGCCTCACTTAAATCCAATTCACTTGCATGTATGTCATGGTATCCCTTCCCTGATGTCATGGTCCTCTTAGAGAACTAAAGACAAACAACAACAGCCTCTGTCCATTGTGTTTCCTCCAGGGCATCTGAGTGCCCTGCTTATTCCCAAAACACTTAAGGAGTGGTGGGGGAAGCCACACATTCCTACATGGCTCCAACTTCGTAGCCCCTTCATTAACAACAGCAATAGCTCGCCATTTCATGTAATGATAAAAGCTCTTTTCTTACAGTACTCCTGTGAGGGTGTCTGACACCCTTCTCTAAGCTAATTGATTTTGAAAAGTCCTCAGTTCACAAAATGTCTAGCTTCCAAGATGCTCCCAGCAGGGCCAGTTTTAATCAAAGGCAGAATAAGTCATTATGTAATATGACTACAGGAATACTAGAAAGGCATTCGCTTCTCCACATTCTTCCTCACCTCCCTCTAATACATGGAATTCTGGGATCAGAACTTTGTTCCTTCATCTCAGTGCTTTGTGCTTTGATGCCCGTGAAATTGTGAATTTAATGGTGCTATTTATACTAAAATTCAAAATGAGCAGAGGCTAATTATGGCCCATATCAAAAGCCCCTAGTTTTAACCTAAAAACTTCTCCATGGATGCCAGAAGTGAGAGTGGAGGCTCCCCATCACCACTAACAGCTCAGTGGTCAAACCATCCACAATCAGGTTCACTGCTGTCAAGGTATCAGGCTTAGTTAGGTAGTCACCAAGGTGTACCAGCTTCAACAGTAGGTAGGCATAAAGTCCAAAATGCCAAGGGACTCATTAAGATCAAAGAGTATCCCAAAATGACCATCAGACTATGATTAATGAAAACTTTTGGACAATGCCAGACCCTATGTCTCAGGCCTGGCACTTGCAACAGTGTAGTCTGGTACAAAATCCCCAGTCAAGATGGGCAAAGGGCTGTAAAAGACTTAGGGGATATATTTCAGTTGTTAGTGGGAGGGAGGCAGAGAGAGAGAGAGAGAGAGAGAGAGAGAGAGAGAGAGAGAGAGAGAGAGAGACAGAGAGATACAGAAGCAGAGAGAGACAGAGAGACAGAGAGACAGAGAGAGACAGAGGTAGAGAGAGACAGAGAGAGACAGACAGAGAGAGAGAGAGAGAGAGAGAGGAAGAAAGAAGAGAGAAAGGAAGATAGGGAGAGAAGGGAGAAAGGAGGGAAAGAAAGATGGAGAAAGAAAGGAAAAAAGAGAGAGAAGGAAAGAACAAAGGAAGGAAAGAAAGAGAAAGAAGAAAAAAGAGAGAATGAGGGAAAGGAAGAAAGAGACAGAGGCAGAGACAAAAAGAAGCAAAAACAGAGAGACAGAGACAGATCTATCCTGGAATTATTGCATCAGTTAGAAAACTGCCTCACCATGAAAACACTCATGTTTTGACACTTTCCCACCCTCCCCGGGCAGCACATTTCTCCAATGCGTTTTTGGCGAGGCACCATGGCAAAACGGATGGAGTGGTGCATTTGGAGTCAGAACCACTGAGGTTTAATCCTGCCTTGGATGCATCCGGGTTGTATGTCCATGGACAAGTCATTCATCTTCTCCTCTGAGACTCAGCCTCCTAAATTTTAAAATGAGGATAATCATACCTACACTACCTTCCTCAGAGGAAAAAGGGAAAATAACATCCATAAACCAAGGTCATAATTAATATGAGTTCAAATAATGTGAACTTCTATTTAGTGTGAATTATAAAAGGATATCAGGGCACATTTAATGTAAGACAAAATTCAGTGAATATGACTTGTGTGAGCTTGTCAAGGGTGTCATGTGTCATTAATTCTTATCAGAGGCAGCTTGGTGCCAGACCTGGAGTCAGGAAGACTTGAGTTCAAATCTGGCCTCAGATACTTACTAGCTGTGTGACTCTGGACAAGTCACTTAACCCTGTTTGCCTCCGTTTCCTCATCTGTAACATGAACTGGAGAAGGAAATGGCAAACCACTCCAGTATCTTTGCCAAGAAAACCCACAGATGAATGGTGCATTATGGTCCATGGGGTCACAAAGAATCAGACACGACTGAACAACATCTTGTTCGTCTGTACTTGCCTGTGGTTGGTGTGGATGTGCTGTGCTGCCGGGTGCCATATTATTTTTTTAAAAAGTTCTTAGTAAGAATACTTCAGATGGAAACACCACCAGTGGGGGTGGGGAAGAAGAGGCTCTTGGTATTACACAACTTATTACATTTGTTATCCAGTAGTGTCCAACTCTCCATGACTTCATTTGGAGTTTTCTTGGCAAAGATACTAGAGTGGTTTGCCGTTTCCTTCTTCGGTTCATTTTACAGATGAGGAAACACAGGCAAACTGGTTTAAGTGACTTGCCCAAGGTCATACAGCTAGTAAATGTCTGAGTCTGGATTTGATCTCAGGTCCTCCTGACTTCAGGCCTGGTGCTCTATCCACTGAACCATCTAGCTTGCCCCAAGCTATGCTATTTTTTAATAATAGAATCAGAAATATATTTTATTACTCTTTTCTGTTATGTTACATCAATAAACAGATAAAAATTTAGTACTCATTGCATATTTCCATTGGTTAGAACCAATTATCATATTTCACATATAATTATAACTTTTAATAGTGCAAATTTGAATAATGTGACCTCTTAATGGAATTTGTTATTCAGACTAAGTGGTATTTATATTACTACCCATCTCGTGGTGTTTTGGGGAATCTCAAATGAGCTAACGGATATCAAGCATTTCTCAAGGCATTAGGTACTATTGAAATGTTAATTATTATTCAAAAATTACTGACCAAGATGCTGCAGGTAAAGATGTCATGCTACAAGACACATGTACCCTTTCCCTTGCAATACCCATCTCTCCTGAATGACCTTCTGTAGTATGGAAAATGGGTACAAAAGAGCTTTTTTGTGGATTTGAACAGTTTTCATGAAATTTCCATTAATGACCCACTTCTCTAGGGAAGTGTGTTCGTGTGTGTGTGTGTGTGTGTGTGTGTGTGTGTGTGTGTATGTGCTTAAATCTCAAAACTTGAAGGACAAATGACTGTGTTGGTTTTGTTTGTTTTTTTTCCTTTTCCTAAGATCCTCCACTCTACTCCTTTAAGCTCCATTAGTGGTTGTAGTAGGTACCTACATTTTTAAAAATAAATTTATTTTTTATTTTTAGTTTACAACACTCAGTTCCACATTTTTTGGGTTCCAAATTTTCTCTCCCTCCCTCTACTCCCCACTTCCCCCCCAAGATGGCACGCAATCCAATATAGGTTCTACGTATACTTTCACATTGATCTTATTTACATAATAGTCCAGTTGTAAAGAAGAATTATAACCAATGGAATGAATCATGAGAAAGGAGAAACGGAACCAAAAAAGGAGAGAAAAAAAGAGAAAACAAATAGTTTGCCTCCATCTGCATTCAGACTCGATAATTCTTTCTCTGGATGTGCATAGCTTTTTCCATCATGAGTCTTTTGGATCTGTCTTTGAACCTTGCATTGATGAGAGGAGCCAAGTCTTTTCAATTTAACATAATCAAAATTATCCATTTTGCATTTTGTAATGTTCTCTGTTTCTTGTTGGGTAGGTAGCAGGTGCCTACATTTTTAAAGGTAATTAACATCTATGTCTTTTTTCTTTCCCTTCCCCTCCCCCTCCCCCTCCCCTTTCCTCTTCCCCTTCCCCTTTCCTTTCTCTTCTCTTTTCTATTCTTTCCCTTCCTTTCTCCTCCCTTCCCCTCCTCTCTTCTCCATTTCTATATTTAGTAATTGCTGACAGCCTGGATATAGGATAAATATAAAAACTTCGAAGACCACAAGGGCCTAAGGACACAAAGAAAAATACGTGTCTGTTTTGACCATAGGTGTTTATGAGGATTAAATCTAGTTCACGATGCACAGTTTGTAGTGGAATAAAGGAAAATGTTCAGATATGAGCACCAGCTGGGTATGATGGTGCCTATTTCACTCCACTCCACACCCCACCTCCCCCGCCCCACCCCAGCAATTCCTGCAGCTAGGAGAGGCTGAGGTTGGTGAATTGCTTGAGTTCAAGAGTTCTGAGCTGCACCAGGGCTAAAGCTGATCAAATGTATCTGCTAAGATGGGCACCAATATGTTGAGGCCCTAGGAATGGGGGTGAGGAACCTGAGCTACATAAGAAGGGATTAACCAGCCGCTAGGTTGGAAATGGAGTAGGTCAAAGCTTCTGGGTCAATCAGCAGTAAGGTTGGGCCTGTGAGTGGTGGCTGTATTTCTAGCCTGGGTGAGATAGGAAGGTCCAGACAAAGAAAGAAAACAAGGAAGGAAGGAAAGGAAGGAGAAAGGAAGGAAGGAAGGAAGAAAAGAAGGAAGGAAGGAAAGAAAAAAGGAAGGAAAGAAGGAAGAAAGGGAAAAGAAAAGAAAAAGAAGTTGGCATCATTAGAACCCAGTGAAAGGGGAGGGGAATAAGAAGGGTTCAAGTGTGATTGGCCACCATTAATCAGAGGACCTATGCCTCTCGAGAACCTGTCATTTTGCCTTTTTTTACACATGGCCTGAGGAGAGGCACCACATCGTGGGGCACTGCAGTCCCCAACTCTTGCTATGAGGCCACATTGCTGCCTCACACCATTTACTTCTTGGGTGGTGAAATGAGCCATAACTCCAAAATCTCAGCTTCCCCATGGGGTCCTCAGCACAACCCTGCCCTAGCTGTTCCATAAAGTTATATTGGGGAGAAATGGGAAAAGCAGAGGAGGGAAAAGACTCTTGCTTGGGGGTAGATAGGAAGATAATGGCTGGCTGTGGAAAGAAGATGTTGCCGCCCAGTCTTAGTTTGCTTCTGTCTTCTCTACCAAGGAGAATAATTGATGGATCGGAAAGGACAGAACAAAAACAGCTAATGGAGAGTCGATACCCAGCATATGTAGGAAAAAAGTAAGAGCCCTGACTGCATTTTGGTCACCTGGTTCAGATGAGCTAACTACATCTTAGGCAAGAGAATGAATTGGGGAAAGTGACCCCTCAGTAATCGTCAGTGATTCTTGAAGGACTGGGTGAAATGGGAGAGATAGGATTGGAGGACTGGAGGATGGCTGATCTTGTCCTGATTTTCAAAAAAATATAAAGGAAGGGAAGAGAATCTTTAAATTATGGTCCAGTGAGCTTGACTTTGATTCTTGACAAAGTTCTAATATGTATTATTAAAGAGCTGGTTAGTGAATGGCCAGAAGAGGAAGCCATAATCTCAAAGGGCCTTCACGGTGCCATCACTTTCTATTTCACTTTCTATTCAAGGCCACTAAACTGATAAACCAGAGAAAAATGCAGATATTGGTTCCTAAATTTTGGCAAAGCTTTTCATAAAGTTTCTCATTGTGGAACAGATGGAGAGCTGTGGGTTGAATACATGGTTGAATAGCTGGCCCCAAAGAGTAGTCAGTAATCAATGGTCTGATGTTGACTTGGAAAGAAGTCTCCTGTGGAATTTGCAAGGAATCTGTGCTTTGCCCCATAATGTTGGGTAAAGGCAATTACTGGCAGATCCAGATCACAAGCTAGAGAAGAAGCAGGACATAGACCATACAATGCACTCAATTGACCATTCACATTAACACCTGCCTTTGGGCTCAGAAATCTGCCCTCTTTGCTTTTAGGCGCTTTTCTCCCTCTTGTTGGGAGCTTCTGGATAGGTGACAGTGAGGGTGGGATGGTGCCTTCTACAATATCTCTTGAGGGTTGGGGGTTTGGGGTGCCCATCACCGAGAGAGAAGCTTGTCCTGTGGTTCCTGGATCTGAATCTGCCTAAAGGAAATGACAGCATGGTTTTACAGACATGACTCATCTCTGCTCCCCAGAGCAGCTAAGCTGGATCCTGAATCTAGAGACTCTAGAACTCAGCTCCTGTAGCCTACAGGGCTGGAGCCAGGCACTCAGCAGTTTTGATTTACTTCTCTGGGCCTGGAATTGTAGAGAGACCTACCCACAAAGACCCCATTTCTAACGGTTCTGAGTTAACTCTCAGGGGGAAGCAGTAGTCTTTAAACATTTTTCAAAAAAAAATTACTTTATAAGTTGAACCTTCCTTTCCTCTTTCCTCCTTCCCTCCCTCCCTTCCTTCCTTCCTTCCTTCCTTCTCATTTTAATTTTAAAGTTTAGGTTTTTCCTAGTTGACATTGTCTCATTTGACATTTACGATAACTCCAAGGTTGTCAGGACAGGTAGTGTTATCACCATTTTAAAGATGGGGAAACTGAGGCAGTGTAGGACAGCGAAGAAGACGTGAAGCTTAGAGTCTGAGGACCTGGGTTCACATTCCAGTGCTGACGCTTATCCTTCTGTTGCCTTGAGTGACTCATATTTGCTCTCTTAGCCTCAGTCTGCCCATCTGTAAAATAGGGAGACTGGACTCCATGACTTCTGAGGCCCCTTCTAAGTCTGGACCTATGATCCTACGAGGCCCAGAGAGGTTCAGGAAGACAGGATGGAGGGGAATAATTTGAGTGAAATCCATAGGTCTCCTGCTCCCCCAGATGATTTATGAGAGAGACTAATGAGAAACAGGATTGGCCAGGCTGAGCCTCAGCTTCTTCTGTGTCTCCCTCTTCATCCCAGAGCCCAGCTGAACAAAGTTAAGACTCCTACACTGAGCATATCCTAAGTGCCTCATCCTGTGGGGGTGGGGGGAGGAAAAGAGAGGGATGAAGAAGAAACAGAAGATGGGCTTCCTGTTTTTGAGATCGCCATCTTGGTTCAAAGCAGAGATTTAATGAATTAACAAAGTGATAAAAATAGCAGAACAGTGGCCCCATAGACCATGAGCTCACTCTCCCACAAGTGCATGGGGATTGCAGATGGGGCATCGGATGCATGAGGAAAGTGTGTAATGAATGTATGCCCAGATGTCTGGGTAACTCATGCCTCTGACCCAGCAGAACAGCTGTCTTCTCGTGATGATGTCATGCCACCCTCTCCCAGGCTTCCCCCTGACCCACCATCACTCTCAGTGGCCTTCTCCTTGGTGTGATGCCTCCCCTCCAGCTGAGCTCACAAGGCTTTGCTCTCTCCTGATCTATCATAGCACATGCTGGCACTACATGGTACACCATCTTGAATTTTATCTGTTTTATGGGTGTATGTCCTGTTTCTTCACCAAAAGAGGAAGCTCTTTATCATTTACATATCATCCGCAGCATCAAATGAGGTGTTAGACATAGAAAGGCACTCAGAAGACCCTCACTCGATTAAGAACAATTCCTTAAGCATTTTTAAAGCACTTACGAATATTCTAGGTGCTGGAAATGCAAAGATTAGAAAGAAAACAAAGGCCCTGCCCTCATGGAGCTTATATTCTACCCTGTGGATCCATATAAACAGATCAGCAAATATAAGGAAAATACAAGTAATTTTCAGGAGGGGCAGAGCATGATCTCTAGGGGATGCAGGGGTGGGGTGGGGATCAGGAAGGGTCTCAGGGGTGGGGATCAGGAAGGGCGGAACCTGGACCTGTGTTTGAATATGGCATATGGAGGGCAGTGAGGGAATTCCATTATCTGGGGCAGCGAGCTAATCCCTGCTTGGGCTTTATTGTAACTATTATTGGGCTTATAAGTGATATTTGCAGTTGTGCAGAGAGCCAGTGTGGACCAGTAGGTAGAGGGAAGTCTACCTGACTTCACATTCCATCTGTGACACTTACCAGCTCTGTGACCATGACCTCTCTGAGCCTCAATTCCTATGCCATAAAAGGGGTTACCCATAATATTTACAGCTAAGGCACACTGTGGATAGAGCACTGGACCCGGAGTCAGAAAGCCCTGAGTTCAAATCTAGCTCCAGAAACTTACTAGGTGTGTGACTCTGGGCAAGTCACTTAACCCCTGTTTGTCTCAGTTTCTTCATCTGTAAAATGGGGATAGTAAAAGCACCTAATTCCCGGGGTTGTTGTGAAGATAAAAATGAGGTATTTTTGAAGCTCTTTGCAGACCTTGAAATGCTGTATAAAAGCTAGTTGTTATAGCTACGTGACCTGCTTGGTTTTTTTATTGTTGTTGTTGGGTCATTTTTTAGTCATGATTGACTCTTTGTGACCTCATTTGGCAAAGATATTGGAACGGTTTGCCATTTCCTTTTCCAAATCATTTTACAGATGAGGAGACTGAGGCAAACAGGGTGAAGTGACTTGCCCAGGGCCTCAGAGCTAATAAGTGTCTGAAGCCAGATTTGAACTCACAAAGATGTTTTCCTGACTCCGGGCCTTGCACCCTATGCGCTGTGGGGCACTAGCTGCCCCAAACAGATAATGTCTAAGTGCCTTGTAAACTTAAATACTAGGCAATGTCAGTAATTATTATTATCATTAGCCCTCACTGCCTCTAACTGGCAATACAAATATGTTCCCCCTTTCCTCTCCTACCCTCCCCTCCGCTCCCCTCCCCTCTCCTCCCCTACTCTCTCATCTCCTCCCCTTCCCCCTTCTCTTTTCTTTTCCTTCCTCTCTCTTTCTCTTCCTTCTTACCTTTTACCTTCCTTCTATCTTCTTTCTTTCTTTCTTTTTCTTTCTTTCTTCCTTCCTTCCTTCTTTCCTTCTCCTTTCTTCCTTCCTTCCTTCCTTTCTTTCTTCCTTCTTTCTTCTTTCTTTCTTTCTTTCTTTCTTTCTTCTTTCTTTCTTTCTTTCTTTCTTTCTTTCTTTCTTTCTTTCTTTCTTTCTTTCTTTCTTTCTTTCTTTCTTTCTTTCCTTCCTCTCTCTTTCCCTCCCTTCTTACCTTCCTTCTCTCTTCTTTCTTTCTTTTTCTTTATTTTTTCTTTCCTTCCTTCCTTCCTTCCTTTCTTTCTTTCTTTCTTTCTTTCTCTCTTTCTCTTCCTTCCTTCCTTCCTTCCTTCCTTCCTTCCTTCCTTCCTTCCTTTCTTTCTTTCTTTCTTTCTTTCTTTCTTTCTTTCTTTCTTTCTTTCTTTCTTTCTTTCTTTCTTTCTTTCTTTCCTTCTTTCTTTCTTTCTTTCCTTCCTCTCTTTTCCCTTCCTTCTTATCTTCCTTCCCTCTTTTTTCTTTCTTTCTTTTTCTTTTCTTCCTCTCTCCCTCCCTCCCTTCCTTCCTTCCTTCCTTCCTTCCTTCCTTCCTTCCTTCCTTCCTTCCTTTCTTTCTGCTCTCTCTCCTGGGAGAATTCTTATATGAGAATAAGAGCCCCCGCGGTAACATGGCTGTGGACAATTAATCTCTGAGATGAAGTTAGTCCTCCTTAGGACCCTGTCCTCAAAACCACTGAGGTGCCATTTAGTATGTTAGGAAGTAACTTCACTGAAGGTTCCCAAAGGTCCTGCTTTGGCCCATGTGCCTCCCAGAGTGCCTTGATGATGGGCCATCTAGAGCAAATGGATGATGATAGAAGCATACTAATAGTCTTACTTGCATCTCATTCTCATTTTCTGGGGATGCTCACGTTCTATTAACGGAAATATGCCACTGAGAGCCAAGGGAACAGTGGTGCGGAGGAGAGGGGAACTCTGTCCATGTACGAGGGAGGAAGGATGGCCCATAAGCTGGTATAAATCGAAGGCATGACCCATTTAGAAAATGGGGAACTGAAACTTTTCATCATTGTGATACAGAGGAGGATGATGGAGGGAAGAGTAAAGTACGATGGCTTCCAAATCAAATTTGTTGGATTTTTAAAATATATTCCTGAATCACTCCCTTTGAAGAGCTTTATCATCCAAAGCCATAACTATTAATATTTGCTTCCCTGTTGGCCACCACAAGCCACACCAGGGGCAAATAGTACAAAACACATCCTCAGTGTCGGTTGGGGGGAGGGTGTTGGAAGGGAAGGATGTTAGAAGAGCTCAGCTCAGCGCACTGTAAACTAGAATTCTATTTTAACTAATTATTCTCAAAAGTGAGGTTCTAGGTTCTGCTGTTTCTACACTGATGAAACATTGTAAGTGATGTCAACGTCCACTAAAATTGGCGTCATCCAAACTCAGTTCTTTGGCATCAAATCCCAGCTGTCCCAACCGAGTTACGGTTCTCACCTTCCATGGATTTGGAATGGAAAAAAAGAACTGTTTTTTGTTCTGTAGTGAAAATGGGTTATCAGAACAGAGAGAGACCTCTCTAGGCCTCCATTTTTTATCTGTTAAATCCAGAGATTGGGATAGAAGGCCTGTAACAGTCTACTGTTCTGGGATTGTAGAGAACATTTATAGAAATAAAACCCCAAAGCCAATAGAACAATTGAAGTTTGCCCAGACCTGGGGCTGCTGAAGTATCCCTCCACTCCTGACATGGTTGATCCACAGGAGCACACACCAACAAACAGCTCAAGCACGTGGGAGCAGTGGTTGGAGTTGGGAGGGATCCCCAAAAGGAAGTCCCCTTTTGCTTGGAGATCTGTTTATTCTGGAGTTAAGAAAAAGTAGATGGAATCTTTCTGATGTTTTGTCTTGGAGCCCAAAATCTAACATTGACTTTATTGCTTTTTAAAAATTTTAGCCAAATAAGAGGCTGAGAGAAGACTCCAGGTGATTTTGGCAATTCTCCTTACATACTCACACTAGAATTGGGAGCAAGTAATGAAACTTTGGGGTTCATGAACCAGTTCCAACACTTTAGGAGAGGCAACAGGACATAGTGGTTAGAGAGAGCACTAGCCTTAGAGACCAGAAGACCTGGGTTTGAGTCCCACTTCTGACACATACTGGTCATGTGACTCTGGGCAAGTAATTTCACTTGTCTATACTTAAGGCAACTTGAAGACCCTCAGTAGCAGAGGAGATGCCAACCTGCATTAGTACAAGGAGTTCCTTCCTCTGGGAGTTTCTAATGAAATTACAAGTCCATTGATATCCTGGCCAGAGTTGTTATTTTTGTGCTGAATTGGTAGAAGCTCAGTGTCCAGCACCATAGAGGGATGGTCTCACTATCTGCCTTCTTGATCAGACCACATCTGAATTTCTGTGTTGGGTTCTGGAAAGGTATTGGCAAACCAGAACACTTCAGAGGACAGTGACTAGGTCATTGAGAACACTCAAAATCATGTCATAAGAGAGAAGGAACTGGAGAAGAGAAGTCTAAAGTGGGACAAGACTATTATTTTCATATCTAAAGAGTTGTAATATGAATCATTTCATTTAAAATAACTATAGGACATATAGAATGCTTGGGAGTCTGTATACCCAGACACACACAGAAACTATATGAATATAAGCACAAAGTGCTCTTTATGGAAATACAGACCTAAACATCTGGAGAAATATTATTTGCTCATGGATAGGTCAAGACTATAATAAATGTGGCAATGCTACCTAAATTAATTTAGTTATTCAGTGCCATACCAATCACATGACCAAAATATTACTTTATAGAGCTAGAAAAATTAATGACAAAATTTATCTGGAGGAATGAAGGATCAAGAATATCAAGAGAAATAATAGAAAAACTGGGAAGAAAGGAGACCTTATAGTGTAAGATCTCAAACTATATGGCAAAGCAGTGATTATAAACACCAGGGGAACAGATTACCTCTGCAACATATAGAAGCAAATGAAACTTATAGCCTGGTGTTCAGTAACCCTGAACCCAAGCTACTAGAGCAAGGACTTACTTGATTCTACAAAAACTGCTGGGAAAAAATGGAAAGCTGTCTGTTAGAATTTAGGCCACAGGTTCCCCACCCCTGGTAACACCTCACACAATACATCCATTTGGATCCTTGGATAAGCTCCAAATGGATAAATGACTTAGATACAGAAGGCTATGTCATAAACAAATTAAAGGAAGAAGAAATTATCATTCAGATCTATGGAAAAGGAAAGATAATAAAGGACAGAGGGGATCACAGAAAATAGAAAGGACAATTTTTATTACATAAAGTTGAAAAGATGATGCACAAACAAAACCAATGCAGCTATGATTAGAAAGGAAGCCATTAAGTGGAAAAAAATTGTGTTCGTATTGAGTTTCTCTGATAAATGTCTCCTTTCCAAGATGTATAAGAAGCTGATTCAAAGAGGAAAGGATAAGAAACATTCTTCAATTGATAAATGGACAAAGGATATGAATAGGAAGTTTCAAGCTATCAACATCTGTACAAAAAATGATCTTAATCACTGGTAATTAGAGACATGCAAATTAAGGTAACTCTGAAGTTCCACTTTATACCCATGAGATTGGCAAAGCTGACAAAAAGGGGAAATGACAAATGCTGGAGGGGCTGTGGGAAACAAGTACTGTACATTGATGATCTTTTGATGGAGTTGTGAATTGGTTCAGCCGTTCTCAAAAGCAATTTAAAACCACACCACCAAAGCTACTAAACTGTGAGTGTCTTTTGACCCAGCAGCACCACTACTAGGTTTATTCTCCAGAACCATAAAAGAAAGAGGAAAAGGACTGAAATAAAAAAAATATTTAGAGAAACTCTTTTTTGTTGCTCTAAGAGGACGTCTATCAAACAGGAAGTGGTTGAAAAAAATTGTGGTATACGAAGGTAATGGGACAATATTGTGCTATAAGAAATGACAAAAGGGACAGGTTCGTATAGACTTGAATGGAGCGATGCAGAGTGAAGTGAGTAGAACCAGGGGAACATTTATACAATAACAACAACACTGGAAAGACAAAATAATATAAGAAAAATATAAGAACTCTGACCAATACAATGACCAACCATGATCACATAGGGATGAAGAACACTACCTACCTCCTTACCTAGAGGTGATGGACTCAAGATGTAGGATATACTTTTTGAACAAGGCCGATATAGGGTTTTTTTGTATGACCATTTGCATTTGTTATAAGGGTTTATTTTTATTTTATTTTATTTTTCATTGAGGTCTGGGGACAGAAGGAGAGGAAAAATGATTCTTAATGGAACTGTTCTACTGGAAAATCTTTGGTAACTCTCCATGGCCTATTGAATAAAATGTGACCTTGGCATTCAAGGCCTTCCATCATCTGACCTTTCTAGTCTTCTCATGTACAACTCCCCTTCAATTCAATGTAAAACATTTATTAAGCATCTGCTGTAGGTGAGGAACTGTGTAAGGTGCTTGTGACACCAATCTAAAATGAAAAAGTTATTGCTTTCAGGAGTTTACATTGAATTTGAGAGATGCAACATTTATACATATAAATGTATGAGGCAGTGTGGAGCGCTGCTCTCATAGACAGGAAGCCCTGGGTTCAAGTCCCTCTTTGGACACATATTGGCTATGTTACTCTGGACAAATACATACTCCAGATAATTTTCTAAGAACATAAGTTGCAGAGAATGTGTTGACCTGCATGAGTAGAGGGAGTTTCTTCATTTGGGAGTTCTTTACAACAATGAAATCACAGGTCCAGTTGCTATGGTCTATCCTGAACAATTCAAGATAATTTGAGGAGGGAAATAGAATTAATAATTGAGGGGGATCTGGAAACTTGATGGAGAATATGGGACAATTTTTGAGTCTTGAAGGATGCTAAGGACTCTAAGAGGTCATAGTGCAAAGATCTGGAGGCAGGAGATGGAATGTGGAGTTCTGAGAATAGCAACCAGTCTTGCTGGGTAGCATATGAAGGGCAATAGTATTAAATAAGTATGAGAAGGCAGTCTAGAGGCAGACTGTGATGGGATTTAGATACCAGGCTGAGCTTGTATTTTATCCTAGAGACAATCTAGAGCCATGGAAGGTTCTTGAGCAGGAAAATGGTGGCCAAACTTGGGCTTTATGAAGGCCATTTTGACAATGGTGTAGACAATGGATTATGGAGTGGAGAGACTGGAATTAGGGAGATCCATTAGGAGGATATTATAATGGTCCAGGCAAGAGGATGGTGAAGGGAAGTAGTCATTTAGGAGAGTGAGAAGGGATCTGATATGAGAGGGTCACATAGTCCATGCTCTCACCAAACTGGAGTTATCTCCTTCATTATTATTCTGCTCTTTCTCACCTCCATGCCTTTGCCCATTCTATTCCTCAGAAACTTCCCCTGACTGTTGAAATTCCTTCCTGCTTTCCATACCCACGATGAAGGGGCCACCTCTTCCTGGAAGTCTTCTTTCACATCTCAAGTCCTCTCTTTTCCTTCTCCCTCCAGAGGAAGTGACTACACCCTTCTCAAACAACTCATTAATAGCCCTTTGCCTGGGCCCATCTTCTATGCTTCTGGCAGACTCCCTCACCCCTTTTCTTCACCATTATGTGTAAATACCTTTCCCTTCTCCCCATTAGACTATCATTTTTTGAGAGTGAAATCTGTATCACATATATTTCTGCCACCTAAGCACATAGCATAGTGCCTTGAAATCTGTATCATGTATATTTCTGCCACCTGAATATATAGCATAGTGCCTTGAACCCAAAAGATGCTTGTTGAATGAATTGATGAATAAATGAATGAAATGAGAGGGCTCAATTCCAGGGGTTGTGATCAGGGAAAAGAGGAGATGACATTTGAGTTGAGAATATTCATGGGAGGGTAAGAACAGATCATTCTGTGGGTTGCATCTCCCTCACTAAAATTCTCAAATCAAAACCCAATGCCCAGTGTTAATGAAATACACTTCTCTTCTCATAGGACTATGTGCATGGAATGCTGCATCCACACATTGCTCTGTTGGCTGGTTTTGCTTGGCTAGCCTGCTTACACAGATAAAGTTAAGAACCTCTGCTCTAGAAATATCCCCCATCCACACCAACATGAATCTCAGTGGAACCAGCATCTTCTTCAAGAAGACAGAGAGGAATGGTGTATATTTAGGGGTGGCTGACCTCCGTTAGCCCTAAAAGAATTTCTGACTTAATGGGTAGGTAGAAGGGTGTCTGTCCGTGACTGGCTGGCAGGGTGGCTGAGTGAGAGCAGGGCAATTTTTTCAATTCTTTTCCATATGCACCATTTAACTTGGAGCTTGCTGGGACGGAAAATGTGCAGAACTAGGCAGGATTAGAATGCTCAAACCAAGCTCATTCATCATCAGAAAAGATAATTGTTTTGGGATCAAGGATGGCCCAGCCAGCTGTATAGAGCTTAGGGTCTTAAAGAACTTACTATGAGTTTCAAGTCATTTATCAAATTTAGTGATTTCTCCAATAAAATGTTTTCTTCCTAGCTTCCTTATCAGGCAATCTGTTTTTTCATGGAATTAAATGAGAAGAATGAGCATTTTGATGGCAATATAAAAGAAGCCAGGCAGTTTGGAGTCAGTAAGACCAGACCTCTGCTGTGTGATCAAGGGTTAAGTTACTTAACCTCTATGTGCCTCAGTTTCCTACTATGAAAAATGATGTTGGCTTAGATGGCTGCTAAGTCCCTTTCAGCTCTAAATCTGTGACAGTGCCTTGCCTGCAAAATAATAGGTTGTAATTTGCATTGTTGGAGGGAATTTACATACAAAGATCTCCCCTATGTTGTCAAAATCACATATCCTCTTTCCATTCATATATTAAAATGGTCAGAAAATAGGATTTATGGGCAGGGGTTTAAAAAATTGGGATTTTGAGTCTGAAGAAACCACATATGCTAGTAGAAAGAACACTAGGTTTGGAATCAAAGGACTTGGGTTCAAATCCCACCTCTGCCATTTGCGGCCTGTTTGAGCAAGTCATTTGACTTCTCTAGGCCCTTGTTTACCCATCTGTAAAATAAGAGGACTGGACTAGACAGCTTCTAGAAGCCTCTTCCTTCAGTAAATATGACTTAGTAGAGCCTAACACCTTAAGTACTTAAAGGGCTTCATTTCCTTCCTTCCTCCCTCCCTCCTTCCCTTCCTCCCTTCCTTCTTTTCTTCCTTGCTTCCTTCCTTCCTTCCTTCTTCTCATACTCCTCCTCTTCTCTTTCCTTTTCTTTCTTTTCACTTCTTTTCTTCCTTCCTTCCTTGCTTTCTCTTTCTCTCTTTTCTTCCATTCTTTTGTTTAAAGCCATCACATCTTTAGGAGTTCTGTAGGCTAAAATTTGTCTGAGCTATCTAAAATGTGGTTCTGAATGAAGGCAGGAGGATGTACTTCAAACCTATAAAGATTATCCTGAATCTGTGTGTACTGCCCTTTGGAATTTCCCTCACTTGGATGGCAGCCATGTTCCCAGGACAGGCATCAGAAACATGTAATTTTGTTCTCCATTGGAGAGAGACATCAAAAATTCAGCGAACATTTGCTTGGGGATTGTCTGAACTTGAGGAAGGCTGTTTATGGCATCTTCAGCCACTGTGGACCTGCTTGAAAACTTCTGTTAGTGTTCAAGATCTGTGGGAAGCAGCAAATCCCCTTCAGCTGAAGGATGCTCTTTGATGCCACTGAAGTCTGGTTCCAAAGATTAAACAGATTTACTCAGTGATAAAAGGCTCATACAATCGCAGCATTTGAGAGTTGGAAGGGACCTCAAGGCCAACTTGTTTGACACATACCTGAGCAGCAATCATTCCACAGCATCTCCAGCTGTTATCATTGCCAGTTTTCACATACATCTTGAGGGTTTTTAAAGCACTTACATACTATTTTAATTGGTCCTCAAGATAACCCTGTGAACTAATTTTCTTAGTGGCCTCCATTTTACAGATAAGGAAATTGAGGCTGAAATAAGTTAAGTGACTTGCCCCAGGTCACACAGCTAGCAAGTTTGTGAGGCAAATCTGAACTCAGATCTTCCTTCTCTGAGTCTATTATCCACTTTGCCGCCTAACCACCTCAACAAGAAAGCATACATCTCTAGCTTGACAACCTCGAGGGAATGGGGAACCATAACCTTATTCCACTTGATGGTAGCCACAATTATCAGGAACTTTTTACTGATTAAGCCTAAAATTGTATCTTTATAATTTCCACACCCTTGCTCCCAGTTCTGTCCTCTTAGGGCAAGGAAAACAAGTCTAATAGAGCTTCCATTTGACAACCTCGAAATAGTGGAAGCCAACTCTCATGTCTCCCCTCCCACTTTCAGGCTTCTCCTCTCCAGGCTAAACACCCCCACTTCCTTTAACTGATCCTCATATGGCCTGATCTCCAGTTCCTTCATGATTTCTTTGCCTTCCTCTAAATGGTTGATAGAAGTATCCTTCTGGCCCTTTCAATGTCTCTCTTAGGAGGGAGATCAGCCTATGCTTTGAGCCTAGTGAACAGTGACTTGAAAGAAAGACAAATACTGCATATGCTATGCTGGTCCCTTCAAAATCTCTCTTGTTTTCCATACTTTTCGATTCAGATTTTTTTAAAAAGGCAAGACTAAAAACTCTGTTTTATTAAAGATGGACTTTCCCATATTTTCAAGCAGTAGTCAAGTCTTTGAATCTGTTCTTTCTCATACAAGACATTTCCTCTCCCATCTATCATTGTGCCCCGTGCCTAGAATTCACTCCTTTCTCACCTCTATTTCTTAGAGTTCCTAATTTCCTTCAAAGCTCAGGTCAGATGCTACCTCCTGTATCCATGCCTTCCAACCTCACTTTGTTTTTACTTCCTATATATTTGTGTATGCTTATAGGAGCATGTGTTATTTTCCTTCATAAAATGTAAAATCTTTGAGGGTAGTGACTTACATTTTTTGGTTTTATTTTCTCAGGGCTTAACAGAGTGCCTGGCACATAGGTGTTTATTAAATGCTTGTTGATGGATGGAATGGTTCTAGATCTTCCAAAATTAGACAGTAATTAATTTGTGAATGTTATAAAACTGCCTCCTTGCTGCTCTGCTAATCCCACACCCCTTTCCCCACCCCCACTAGGTCTTCCCAGTGGTGAACACTAGAAGTCTCTTATCATGGCTCACTCTTCTGACATTCTCATGGGATGTATAAGCCTGGCAAGGGAGGGCTGTGGTCACTTGTTGGCCAGAGATCCCTCCTCATCATCCTTGCTCAGTAGGCATGTGGGCAATCAGACCAAGGCTTCATTCTTTGTTTCTATTGGTTTAGACCTTCTTCCTCTCTCTCCCTCCCTCTCTCTTTCTCTCCATATATACATACATATATAATGTATTCAGATTTGCTTTCCTGTAAAATATATAGGAAGAAATCCTAGACTCTGCTCTTTTCCCAAGTCAGGGGCCTTGCTTCCTTCACACAATATTTGCCTTAACACTTAAAAAGCACCTTCCATTTGTAAATGGAGGCATTTCATGGCAGGCAAGAGTAGAGTGCAATGAAATACCAATGAAGAATTGCAGTCTCAGTAGAATGGAAACCCCTCGAGGGCAGGTGGTCTTTTGATTCTCTGTTTGCATCCTCAGTGCCTAGCACAGTGACTGAGACTTCTGTTTTTGTGCTGGTCTAGGGGATGTCAGCCACTGATGTGACTATGAGTCTTAAGAGAGTTCCCTGGGGCACAGGGACACAAAGCTGAGACACAGTGGGTGCTTAATCAATGCAGGCTTGTTCATTGTCATGTATGAAAAGTGAAGGATTGTTTAGGGGACCCTGTGTGCTGTGTTTCACAGGGATCCAGACAAGTTCAAGAAGCCTAGAGGGAGGACATGGGCGAGAGTTGCAAGGGATGAGAAGGCATCGATGAGTTGTGATTTCTATTGTTGGAGGGAATTTCCACGATTACACAAAATGCTTTACAACTGCCCTGCAAAGTAGGACATTGCTACCCCCATTTTATAGATGAGGAAATAAGGCACAGAGAGGTTGATTAACTTGCCTGCGTTCACACAGCTTGCAAGTGTTAGAGACAAGCCTCAAACAGAGCTCAAATCCAGGACTTTTTTCATATCAGTAGACATCATCACAGCCTCTGACATATGATGCCTATGAGAGAGGGCACTGGCATCTGTGGGCATGGTTTTTTGGCCTATAGTGGACAGAACTGACCATCCCTGGCTGGCAGCCATCATCCTGACACTTGTGAGAATACAGATCATTGGGTTGGTGTCCACCCCAGACTTTATAAAGTCTGGGAACTTTTCAGGAGCAAAAACCCAAGCCCCCAAACACCAATTTGTGAATCATTTTATTTGTTTCACTGTCAGTGAGTCTCTGGCTACCAAACTCAGTAGGATTCAATAGGCTTCTGGTAGTTGTAACTCTCCTGGTTCGAGAAGATCCCCAACACATCTAAGTTGGCATCAGTATGTAAGACAAAGGGTTTCCTTGGACCAGCCAAAGCCAACACCAATAGGGATGGGAAGATGCTAACGGGGTCTTCGAAGGCTGATCCTTCTTCTCAGTAACTTCCAAAGGGCACCAAGGGACCCAGTTGGTCCTCAAAGCCTGCTTCTGAATTTCCCTTCTGCTCCCCTGTTTTACAGACTTTTCCAATAAGCTACATAGGGAAGAGATCATTGAAGGGCAGTGTGATGAACACCTCATTTTCCACAAATAACCAGGAATAACCTCAGAAGTGTCTGAACCATGATCATTCTCAGGATGTGGCCAGGTGCTGAGTGCTTCTTTCAGAGCCTGAACTTGCTTCATGCTGAGATACTGCAGGTTGTAGTTAACAGATATTTGACAGTGAACAGCTTTAGGAATAAAGGCTCCAACCTATCTGCCGTCTTCCTTTTGTCTGTTCTTCCGATGTCTTCCAAGCCCAATGACGTCATATAGACAGACAGTACTGCTGAGTATTTCAAGTCATCATTGCTTGTCTGTCTGTCTGTCCTTACTGGGACCCCTGTGTCCTGTGCCTGCCCTCTCCAGTTCATCCTACACACAGCTTCCAAAATAGCCTTTCTTACAAACGAGCATGAGCAAGCGTCTCCTCTGCTCAAAAAAATACTTCAAGGGCTCCCTAGAGCCCACAGAATAAAACCCAGGATTATTAGAATTCTGTGAATTGATGCAAAGTGAAGGAAACAGGGCCAGGAATTACACCGGAGCAAACAGAAAGAATGGCACCCCAAATCTGAACTGAATGCTATAGAATTGTGACGATAACAGTAGTTACCATTTATGTAGCATTTTAAGGTTTATATGAAGTGATTTATGTACTTTATCTCATCTTTGTCTTCACAGAATCAGGTGCTATTAGGATCCCAATTTTACAGAGGAGCAAGCTGAGGAAGAGAGAGGGTAGGTGACTCGTCCAAGATCACACAGCTAGAAAGGGTCTGGAGCAGGATTTCAGCTCATATCTTCCTGACTCCAGGTCCATCATTCTCTTCACTTACCACCTAGCTGCCTCAAGTTCACTTCTCGAAGAAGAGAGAAGAGAATGTACTCACTTTTCTTCTTGGTAGAGGTAGGAACTATGGAGGCAGAACATGTCATACACTGTCTGATTCCACTGGTGTACTGGCTAGATCTGCTGAACTTTTAAAAAATCTTTAAAATTCTTTAAATCTTTAATTGGCACCTTAAATTATTTAAATCTTTTAACAATCTTTAAAAATCTTTAACATCCCTTCATACAAGGGATGGAGGCCTAGGTAGGGGAGAGGTCAGACATACTGGGAAATGAAGGTGATGTAAAACCAAAAGACATTAGAGTCTCATTCGCTTGGCATTGAAGGCCATACCCAATCTTGCTCCAATGGACCTTTCTTGCCTTATTTCACATTTTCCCTTTCCATGTATTTTGTGTTCTGGTCCATATTAAGCTGTTCCCTCCATTCCACACTCCATCTACCTTCCTGCCCTCACACTGGTTCTTCCACCGGCCTGGAATGCACTGTGTCCTCCTCTCTGACCATCAGATTCCTTAGCTTCCTTTACCTCTCCATTCAGGTGCCCCCTCTTCCATGAAGTCTCCCTTGATTCTTTTAGATAAAAGCATTATCTTCCTTCTCAAATGTTCCTAGAACATTCTGTCTCTGCCTCCTTTGCCTCCCTCACACCCTACCTTGTCACAGTCCTATCTGTCTTTAAGTTCTGCTCCTCAGTGGACTGTAAGCTTCTTGAGGACACAGACTTCATCCTTTGAAAATGTTAGTGTCCCCAGGGCCCAGCCCAGTGCTGTACAGGTAGAAGCAGATGCTTACCACTTGTTTGTTGATTTGAATTAAATCTTATAGAAGTTAGTTCCAGTAAGTGGAGGCGATCATCTGGGCCTGGACATCATGCGTACTCCGTGTTCTCAGAAGCCTTGGATACAACAGCAAAAATCCACTGTCTTTATGTGTTTGGGAATTTTAAAAGTGCCTGGAGTAAATGTAGAGGGGAATCTTGGCCTCAGCCCTTAGAAAGGCTTCAGGGTAATTAATAGATTCTGTAGAATGCTTGTGAATCAATGGATGGATGGACTCCATCCATTGGAGAATGGCTGGACAAACTGACACATGAATGCAACAGAATATTATACAAGAAGAAATGACCAGCATGAGAAATTCAGAGCAACTTGGGAAGACCTCTATGGACTGATGCAGAATGGAGTTAGCAGAACCTGGAGACAATATACACAAGGGCCATGTAACATAAATGAAAGGACTACAAGAAATGAGCTAACTTCTGAAGATCATCATGGTATGGTGGGGAGAAGGCTAGCTCTGGAGCCAGAGGCCCTGGAGTCAAAACCTATCTCTGAAATTCACCACCTGAGTGACTTTGAGCAAGTCACTTAATCTCAAAGGGCCCCGGTTTCCTTATTTGTATAATGGAAGGGTTGGACTAGACTCCTTCTAGCTCTAGGTTCTGAGTCTATAGATTGTAATGACCAACTTTGGTTCTGGAGGTCAGGACCCTATTTAAAGTAGAGAGGCAAGGGAGGATGGGGGCATCTGACATGCTGTCAGATGAGGTCATTGTATGGTTTGTTTTTGCTTGTTTGCTTTTCTTTGTTATGAGGAAGGGTTCAGTTCCAAGGCACTGGAGATGAGGCAGCACAACTGTGTCTGGAAATGATGATGTCGTAAAAACCAATGGCATCAATAGAAACTATTATAGAAAAATAAATGGATGGGTCCATTACAGTCATTAAAATCCAATCAATGTCGTGCCTGGATGGAGCCAGGCCAGTCACTCAGCTGTTTGTCCCTAGACACCACAAAGAAATCAGTTTATGTTGCTGATTCTGGAAAGAACATACATCCAAAGGAGAATTTATATTAAAGTCAAGGACACAGGATATTTTCCTCCCTTTAAACTGGGCAAGATAATGTTCTTCCAGGATGGATAAATCCTTAGGAAGCTGGGAGTCAGAAGGCCTGGCTTCTCTCCTTGCTGTTGTTCATTGTTTTAGTCATGTCCAACTTTTCATGACCCCATTTGGGGTTTTCTTGGCAAAAATACTGGAGTAATTTGTCATTTTCTTCTCCAGTTCATTTTATAGATGAGGAAACTGAGGCCAACAAGTTAAGTGACTTGCCCAGGGTCACACAGTTAGGAACCATCTGAGGCTAGATTTGAACTCAAGGAGACGCATCTTCCTGACTTTGGCCCTGGCCTAGCTGCCAGCTTCTATCCTTGCTCTAATTAGCTGAGTGACTCCAGGAACATCCCATAACCTCTGAATTCGGGTCCTCATTTAGGATCACCAAGTCTGAGCCAGAAAGATCCTCAGAGATCATCTCATCCAACCTCATTTTACCGAGAAGGAAAGTAGAGCCCAGGGTTTTAGTGACTTGATCAAGGGCTACCATGCATTGAGTAGCAGACTTGGAATTTTGAGTGCAAGCCCTCTAACTCCAAATCTAGTTTTCGTAAAGGGCAAATCTGGTCATGTCACTCCCCTACTCAACAAGCTACAGTGGCTCCCTAGTGCCTCTCAGATCAACCATAAAGTTCTGTCTTTAGCATTTAAAGCCTCCCTAGTCTGGCCCCAGCCTACGTTTTCCATAGTGTACAGGGTATCCCAAGAGTCTTAGTGATTAAGTAAAGTTAAAACTTCCCTAAGACTTTTGGGATACTATGGCTATCCCGGCTAAACTGACCTTTCTTCCTTATTTGTTCAGCTATTTGCTACCTCCAGGCTGGGATACACCTCCTCCTTCCTACCCACCTCTGCCAATCTCTAGCTTCCTTCAAAACTCAGCTGAAGCCCCATGTTTCCCATCTTTATACCCACCCCCTTGGCCCCGAGCTGCCACTGTGTCCACCCCAGCTCCAATCCCCCGTGTACGTTTCATGTGCACTCACAGCTGTGCATGATGCTTCCACCAAATTGAGTGTAAGTTCCTTGAGGGCAAGTGTTTCCTTTTTGGTCCCTCCAGAGCCCACCTCGGTGCCTCACACACAGTAGGGGCTTGCTAAAATGCTTGGTGATCAATTGTTCTATCCAACCACAGCTTCTTCTTTCTCCTCTGTAGCATATGGACCCACAAGTGGATTTCATCAGTGTGGAGAAGGAACTCTGTGTGTGGGAGTTCCCAGTCTACATCTGTTATTTAGTAGACATGTCCTAAGAAATGGTCTGGGATTTAAAAAGGCCGATTAACTTGCCCAGGGTCATTTAGCCATCGTGTGTCAGACAGAAGATTTGAACCCACATCTTCCTGGCTCCGTACCCAGCCATCTATCCATTGCTACATAAATCTGCATCCAAGTTGGAGTGATGCTAATATGTGAAATTGGTAAAATTGTGAAATTGATAAAATTGTGAAATTGGTAAAATTGGTAAAATATGTGAAATTAGTAAAATTGTGAAATTGGTAAAATTGGTAAAATTCTGAAATTGGCAAAATTGTGAAATTGGTAAAAGTGTGAAATAAGCTAACATCTCCTTAGTACTTCAAGGTTCACCAAAGTTCTCATGTGCTCCTCAGTACAACCCTGTGAGGTTTCTGAGAATGAGAGAGATGAAGTGCTTTTCCTGGAGTCACATAGCCAGTAAGTGTCTAAGTCTGGATTCCTGCCTTCAGGTCCAGCATTCTGTTCACTGCACTCATGTACCTCCCAGGGATGTGCTCTGGAAAGCATAAAGCAGGAAATCGGAGGTAAGCATTCTCATGACTGTTAGGCAGTTTCAAAGCTAGGGTGGTTCCCTCTCCCTTCCTAAGAAGTTACAAAGCTTCTTAAAATCCACCCTTTAGAAAATGGTAGAGGGCATCCCTGCCTACGGTTTGCAGAATACTGAGCTCCACACATAGCCTGGCATTCCATCAATGGGCAGCCAAGCACTCCATTGTTCCCAGCTCTGCATCTCAGCTGTAGTACGTCTTGTGAGCCCAGGGATTTGGGAAGGATAAGTGGTTTCTGGCTTGTTAATTGATCAGAGAGAACAAAAGCATGTGGAAAGTCTGGCAGGGAGAGGGTGTCCTTGGCTGGCCATATTTCCCGGCAAAAATCTTGCTGCCAGTAACTTGTTCTGGGTCCCCCTAGTCATTTTCCCCATTCCAGCCCAGCCTCCACTCTCCCAGCTTCTCTTTCTTTCCCCCTCTGTTTTGCTCTCTCTTATCTAGTCTGGTTGTTTCTCTTTGCTAGGCTGAGAATGGATCACACATTATGGGTGATGGGAAATAGCAGGAGAGACACCTGTCTCGGTGACAGAGACCTGCCAGGAGAAGGAGGGAGAAGAGGCACATTCAGCTTGGGGACTGGGGGAGAAAAGGTCCCTGGGGCTTTTATCTCAGTTACAGCCACAGCTCATTTCTATAAACTCTTCAGAGTTTGGGATTAGAGATGAAGCTAGAAGGGACCTTAGAGATTGTCTATTCAACCTACTGAGTTTACAGATGAGGAAACTGAGGCCCAAAGAAGAAAGTGACTTACCCAAAGTCACACACAGTTATTGACAGAGCTGGAATAGGCGCCTCACTCTGATTCCACATTCAGGGCTCTTTCTTCCCTCACCTTGAAGCATCCCTTTGCACCTCCCTTCCCTTTACAAAGTCTCTCCTCGAGGCAACTCTCGGAGGTGGATATTGGAAGTGTTATTCTTGCCTCCAATATACAGATAAGGAAGCTAAGGCACAGTGGAATTCAGTAACCACGAGAGTAGGGCTCCCTCCACAGGTTGCCTCTCAAAGGTAGAAATTTTATTTTCTTGTCTCCCCGTCCTGCATCCAGAAAGCACCGCCCCCCCCGCCACCTGCCCCGGCTCTGCAGGGGAGGCTTGGTGGTTAGTAGCCTCCTACTTCTGATTGGGTGACCCGACCACCACAGGTCCTATTTAGAGGAATAGTACAGTAGATGGAGGCTACACTTTGGAGTTAGAAGGTCTGGGTTTGAGTCTTTGCTTTGTTCTATCGCTATTGGTAAATCATGTAGCCCCTTACTTTCTTTACTGTAAAATGGAAGTGATAATATTTTCACTAACTACCTTCACGGAGTTGTTTTATTTTCTTCTAACACATGCACTTAACTAAGGTCAGCAAAGTACTTTGCATGCCCCGGAACAGCTCTTCTCCACTTTACAGATGAGGAAACTAAGGCAGAGAGAGAGAGAGAGAGAGAGGGAGAGAGAGAGAGAGAGACAGTAATGATTTACCTAGAGCCTCATTCCTAGTAAATTAGAGGCAGCGTGCTGTTAGGGATAGGGCCGTGCACTTGGATTCTAAGCCTTGGAGGAAGATGTGGATTCCAATCTTGCCTCTGATACTTGGGAGCTGTGTGACCCTGGTCAAGTCACTTAACTTCTTCATGCCTCAGTTTCCTCAAATGTCAAAGCAAAGGACTGGTCTAGAGGGCCTCTAAGGTCCTTTCTCATTCTAGATCTATGGTTATAGCACCTGAATATCGGAGGCAGGATTCAAACCCAGACCTTTCCGACTGTAGGTACAGTACTGTGGCCCATCTGCTACCTCGATTCATTATCACACACTGCAAAGCATCATGATTCTGAGTTCTCGTTTAGCTCCCCAATTGCAGGGTGCTAAGCTTTCTCCTGACTGTTATAATTGCCTCCTAAGAAATTCTTTCATTCTCCAGTCTGCTCAACTTGATCTTTTCTTCTCTAAGATCTTCTGGCAGGCCATCAAGGGAGGCCCCCGGAGGCCAAGGGATTTCCCCCAGAGGGTCCCAGAGTCATTCCAAGGAAAGGACCGAGGCAAAGTGTCCCTTGGCACACTTCCATGGGAGTTCAACAGGAGGGGAAGGAAAGACTATTGGCTTCTTGGCTCAGAAAGGAAAGAAATGAACCGCATGCTTTGAGAGAACTCAAAGCTTTCTCTTCTTGCTATTGAGGCTTTATTTCCAATGCACCCAGCCTATTAGCAACATTCATTCTTCCCCCAATCTAGCAACGTCATTCAAGAGCCAACATCCCAACATCCCAGCCTCCCTTCAGAGTCAACATCCCAACATTCCTGCCTCCCTTAGAGCCAACATCTTTGCTCTTTAGCTAATTCTGATTGGATCAAAGGAACCCTTGGAGTGAGAATTGAATCCCACCAATTGGGGCAGTTTAGGAAGTGGAGTGGGAGAGAAAAGAGCTTTGAGGCTGGCAGAGAAGAACCCTGGGCCTCCAATCAGGCTCTGCCACTCAGTCTTAAGCCATTGTGGTCTTAGGAAGTCACCTAACTCTTTGGGCTTTAGGTCTTTTTAAGACTCTCTAATTTGCTGAGTGGGAAGAATTCCCACAGCTAGAGAATTTCCTCCAAGAGTTGCTGTGAGAACCCAGCAAGATGCAGTGAGATGAAAACACTTTTGTAAGTTCCAAACTCTCTTCAAAGGGAAGATGTGATTTATTGTAAGGAGCAGTCCTGGATCTGGCAAGATTCCAAGCATGGCTCAGGATGAGCTATTGTGACTTTGAGCTTGGGGTTCTGATGGCTTCTCCCCTGTCTCCCTCGCTCCTTACTGCCTGGTACATGAGATCCTCCAGGCTGTGGCTGCAGCCCTCCTCCCTAGCCTCATCTTAAATAGAGGTTTCCTTACATAGAGGTTTCCTCTCCACCCTGGATTACAAGCAGCTCCCTGAACTTGGCACCCATCTCTGGTGCTTCCTGTGGGCTGTCCCTTGGGACATAGGGTGAGTACTCCTTGCTCAGTCTTCTTATCTTCCTTTAAGGCTCAGCTCAGATGCCTTCAATGGGAAGTTTTTCCAGTGACTCTTGATTTCTCTCTCCTCACATGGCCTGGCATTCCCTTCTCTGTGTAGATGCTGTGACCAGCAGGCTCCTTGAGGGCAGAAAGCCCTTCTTAATCCCTCCCTCATTTACTAGTGTGCATCCTCCTCAAAGTTCCTTGTACTCAATGTACATATGAGTGATTGATTGTTGTCCTTCCTTCTTGAAGAAGACCAAAATGAGATCACTTGTTAGCGTCAAGTTATAGTGTGTTCGACTGTGGCTGATCAGACCAATAGGAGCACAGAATGTTCTACCACAAATATACTATAATGAGTATATATTACCCTACCCATCGGAATGTAGGCTCCCTCGAGGGCAGGGACTGTCTCATTTTTGTCTCAGGTTCCCATTTCCACTTAATCAGTATTTGCTGAGTTGAATTGAGTTGGAATACCTGCAGTTGAAGGGCAGGGGTGGGATGGGGATGGTTAGTGGCTTCTCATGGTTCCTACATGGACAGGAATACAATACAGGGGTGCAGATGGTGCTGGTGGTAAACAAGGGGACTTGGGATCAGTGGGAGGAGCCATGAAAGAAGATAATTGGATCTTAGATTTAGAGTTGGAAGGGACCTTGGAGATTATCTAGTCGGTTTCGATTAATTTTTACAGATAAGGAAACTGAGGCATAGAGAAGTTAGATGACCTGCCCAGGGTCACACAGTCCAAGGCAGGAATTGAGGGGAGATGAATTAGGTCTCTCATCCATTTACTCGAAGCTATCTTGAGAACCTCTCCAGGTCTACGGTGTGCCTTCATTTATTCTTGACAAGTCTGAATCCTTCAGAGAGACCGAGCCCAAAGACTTTGACTTGAAAGGCTGAAAGTGTTCTCTGTGTGGGAGGGGGAAGTTTCTCCTACCCATGGGAGGCCTTTTTACCCTTGAGCTGAAAAGGAAGCTGGAGGATGGGATGGCATACCAGCTGGGGTCCTAGGAATTCCATTCTCTGGGGCAGCTTAGCTGGCTCCTTGCTTCATTCTCAGCATGAAACAGAAGGGACAGTGCCAGCAGCCCCAGAAGCCAGTAAGCTGGTGATCAGGGTTTAAGGAAGGAGCTGGGCTGCGGATTTCAGAAGTAATCCCAAGTGTCTGTGTTATACCTGCCCCCTCCCCCTGCCTCTTTAGCCCAATGACTGTCTCTCTGCTCGGATCCTTCAGCCTCCAGGACCTCAGGGGACAACCAACAATAGATTCCTTAAAGTTAAGTCTGCCCTTGACCTGCTGTCAAGGTGAGAATCTGCCCCTTCTGAGTAAGCCCATGGAGATTGTGGGCTAGATTCTAGTAACAGAATGCTGGAGCTGGAGGAGACCATCTGGTCCAGCCATTTCACTTTACAGAAGAGGAAAGTTTGTACCAGAGAAGGGTAAGTGACAGCAAATAGTGTCAGGACTGGGACCAGGGGAAGCTGAATGGAGAGAGTTCTGGACTTGGGACCCTGGAGTTGTGACCCTGGGGAAACTACTTAATCTCTTTCAGCCTTAGTTTCTTCATCTGTAAAATGGGGATAATAACAGCACCTACTTCATATGGTGTCATGAAGATCTAATGAGATAGTCTATGTAAAGATTATATGTTTGCTAGCTATCACCATCATCACCACCACCATCATCATCACCACCATCATCACCACCATCATCACCATCACCATCATCACCATCACCATCATCACCACCACCATCATCATCACCATCATCACCATCACCATCATCACCACCACCATCATCACCACCACCACCATCATCACCATCATCACCATCACCATCATCACCACCACCATCATCATCACCACCATCATCACGACCACCATCATCATCACCATCATCACCATCATCACCATCACCATCATCATCACCACCATCATCACCATCATCACCATCATCACCACCACCATCATCATCACCATCATCACCATCATCACCATCACCATCATCATCACCACCATCATCACCATCATCACCATCATCACCACCACCATCATCACCACCAT
The DNA here is from genome assembly GCF_011100635.1 of Trichosurus vulpecula. Classification (NCBI taxonomy): domain Eukaryota; kingdom Metazoa; phylum Chordata; class Mammalia; order Diprotodontia; family Phalangeridae; genus Trichosurus; species Trichosurus vulpecula. Next base: position 185,187,610 of record NC_050581.1, on the reverse strand, counting down.
CATCACCATCATCACCACCACCATCATCATCACCATCATCACCACCACCATCATCATCACCATCATCATCATCACCATCATCATCAACAATAATGATAAATTCAGTTTTTAAGAACTTCCCATCCAGTGTTCTTTCCATTATGAGTGCCTGCCCTCTGAGATCACCCCCACTTACCACAGATGTTTGTGTATGTGTGTGTGTATCTATCCATCTATCTATCCCTCCATCTATAGATAGATAGAGTATTAGGCTTGAGGTCAAGAAGACCTGAGCTCAAATCCAGCCTCAGGCATTTACTAGCTGTGTGACCCTAGGCAAGTCACTTAACTTCTGTTTGCCTCAGTTTTCTTAATTGTAACATGGGGTTAATAACACAACCTACCTTGCAGGGTTGTTGTGAGGATCAAATGAGATAATATTTGTAAAGTACTTTGCACAGTGCCTGGCACACAGTAGGTGCTAAATAAAGGTTTATTCTTTGTCTATCTGTTTGTCTATCTATCTTGTATGCACACATGCACAGAATTGTTTTCATTTGGTCTCTCTCATTAGAATGTGAGCTCCTTGAAGAGAGGCACCATATTTTTTTGCCTTTTTTGTACCCTTAATGCTTAGCATGGTGCCTGGCACACAGTAAGCTCTTAAGAAATGCCTGTCGACTGACTCACATTTATAGAGAATTTTAAGGCTTTTAAAGCACTCTGTATGCATTATCTCATTTGATCCTCAGCAATCCTTGAATGTTGGTGCTATTCTTATCCCCATTTCCCAGATGGGAAACTTGAGGCATATGGTAGAAGGAGAGAGAGAAGAGAGAATAAGCATTTAAATGGTACCTACTAAATACCAGGCCCTGTGCAAAGTGCTTTTCACAAATATTATCTCATTTTGTCCTCCCAACAACCCTGAGAGTTAGGTGCTGTTAATATCCCCATTTTACAGTTGAGGAAACTGAGGCAAACAAGAGTTAAGTGACTTACTCAGGGTCACACAGATCTTCTTGGCTCCCAGATCCAGCTCTCCACCCACTGAGTCACCTTCCTTTGCCTCTTGATTTAGTTCATGGTATGGCATTCCTGACAACATTGACCCCACGCTGGCTTCTTCATTGACTTCAGACAACCAGGAGAAAGCCAGGTATCCATCCGAGCGGGGGAAATCACTGACCGTGGACAGCTCCTGACTCACAGACCGCTGCTCCTCTTTATCTATGGCCTCTAACCTCCCCCTAGGCGGGGGCTAACTGAAATGAGCCCAAGGTGAGAGCGAGCATTTGTGCAGTGCTAGAAAGGCGGACAAAGCACCTTAGGAGGCTCTTTGATCTTTACAACAATCCTCTGACGTAGGTTATCTTCTCCATTTTACTGAGGAGGAGAAAGTAACTTGACCTGAAGGTTACAACCAGTATCTGAGTCAGGATTAGAACCCAGGTCTTCTTGACCTGCAACACTTTATCTACCATACCACCAAGCTGACAGGGAAAAAAAAAGGCCCGGATCTCTACCAAGATAATCACAACAGCGAACGTTTATATAGGACTTGAGGGCTTGCAAAAAGTGCCTTCTATGGGTTATCTCATTGGATCCTCCTGTTAGGTTAGGACCCACATTTTACAGAGGTGGAAACTGAGGCTCAGAGTTTCAGTGGCTTGCTCAGGACTACAGCCTGGCGGATGTCTGAGGAGGGATTTGAACCGAGGTCTCTCTGACTCTACACCCCCAGAACCAACGCTCCCCGCCCCCCCCCCCCCGTAGACCATAAGGTTCTGTCCAACACGTCCCTGACTCCCCCTCCTCCCATCAAAAACTGCCAGATTTGGACGGAAAGGTCATCCCAAGACCGAAGGAATTCTTTGTGTCCCATTACTGGGATTCAGAGATCTTCCCTTCCACCCTTCACTTTACAAAGGAGGAAGCTGGTCTGGAGCTGAGAAGTGAGTCTCCCAGAGTCCCAGATTCCAGCTCATTGATGGTTTCAGTTACACGCTGTGGGGTGGTAGGGGAGCAGGGAGATAAGAGGAAGCAGGCTGCCTACCTTTTTCCCATGCGTCGCTCCCATGGCATGGGGGCTGGCCCACACAGGCACTGGCGTACCCCCCAGGCTTTTTCTTCTGGCCCCGGGGGAGAAAGGGAGCTTGGGACAGGGCCTCTCGCTTGAGGCAGCTTGGGTCCACTGGAGCCTGGATGAGGCGGAGGCTGCATGCACAGCCAGAAGAACCCGGTCCTGAGGCAGGCTGGCTGCTGGCCCTCAACGCACGGAACCCGGCTCTTACAGCAGACGAGCAGGAACTTTTCTTTTGATTGAGATGACCACCGAACACAAACTCATCTCCCTCCCCCTGGTGCGTCCTCCCAGTGGGGCTCAGCCTCGGCTCAGCACAGAGACGGCTTTCAGAGATGCTCTAACCTTTAAGCCCATCTCCTGGTCTGCAAAGGGACTTAGAATAATTGCCTTTGACAAAGCAGGATGCCAGAGGCGGCTGGGCCAGCCTGAGAAGAAATCCCACAAGTGGCCTCGGACCCTGAGCCAATTTCTGGCCTCTGGAATGTTTTGGCTCAGGCCCAATGCAGCATTCCTGGGGCGGGGGGGGGGGGGCTGGGTGGAAGGTGGTGGTGGGGATACGACTGTTAGCACTTAGCCTCTTGAGTTTGTTTCTCTGGTCCTAGAAAAGTCCAAGAATGAGCACCTGAAGGAAACAACTCAGTTGGGAGCAGCGGGCTCAGGCTTTTGGCCGGTGACCTCAGAGGCTGGCCAGCCGACAGACTTATGGGCTGGCTTGTCACTGCCCAACAGACATCATCCTGAACAATGAATAAGGTTACATAACATGCTGGTTGGGGGGGGGCTCCCACAGGGAACCAGCTCACTTGGGAGGAGGAGGAGGAGGAGGAGCAGGAAGAAGGGGGGGAGGAGGAGGAGGAGGAGGAGGAGGAAGGAGGGGAGGAGGAGGAGGAGGGGGAGGAGGAGGAGGAGGAAGAGGAGGAGGAGCAGGAGGAAGGGGGGGAGGAGGAGGAGGAGGGGGAGGAGGAGGAGGGACTGTTTAAGGCAGCCTGGGCAGCATCAGTGGCCCAGGAATGCAAGACCCAGTCAAGAAGACCTCATTAATAATGGATCCTTTAAGACTGTCCAGGGCCTGGAGTTCTCAGAGTGTAGAAACCTAATGCATCTCTAATTATTAATTCAAAGGGCAGTGGGGGTGGGGCACTGGAGACTAGAAAGGACAAGATTCATTCTTTCTAAATCCCTTCTGTTCAGTCCTGCCAAGTCCTTCATCCTCTGCCCAGCCCTCCTACGCTAGCCCAGCCTTGTTACCCCCCTGACTGCTCTAGCATAGGAAACCGGCCTGCCACTTTCTGAATGGGACTCTTGCTCCTGAGGCTGTCTTTGCACCGGCCTTGGGATGCTCTGAATCTCCTCCCTGCCTATTCACACATGGCCCTCCTCTCTCCTAGAGAGCTTTTGCTGATTTTCTTAACCCTACATGTGTCTGGTCTCACTTTGCATCAGAGTGAACTTTGCAGATTGCTTTGCAATTTTCTCTCCTCCATGTCTAATTCATTGAAAGAGAGAGCCTGATTCTTCCTAGATTTGGAATAGAAGGGGCCATCCAGTCCAACCCTTTCTTTTACAGATGAGGAAACTGAGGCCCAGGGGTATGAGATGTCTTATTTATGGTCACTTGGGGAGTATGTGGCAGGGGGGGAGATTTGAACCCAGGCCCATTGAACCCAGAACCAGGATGCCTCCTCTATAGGAGCTCTCTCTCTGGCCTGACACTGCCACTGACTTTGGGCTGTTCATTTCATTTTTCTAAGACTCCCTTTTCTCTCTCCAGAAAATAAAGGGTTTGGGTTAGGTGACCTCTGAGATCCATTCCATCTCTTACTCTAGGGTTCTGGTCTTTACCCAGAATTTGAAGAGCTGGGGGAAGAAGGGATCATTGGCTTAGAGATGGGGCAGGAAAAGTGTGGGGACTCTGAACTGTGTTCTGTGCCTTGGGAAATCAAGGTATTCAGAGCAATTTCTGGGTGTTGGATTGCCTTGCTGGGAGGACTTCTGGTAGGCAAGCTCCCTCCACCAATGTGAGCCAGCTGTTTGTAACTTGAGGTCTTACAGAGTTGAATAGGCTTCTGGGAAGCCTACATCAGAAGTGGGGCTTGAACCCAGGTTTTTCTGATTCCCATGCTGGCTCGCCAGCTATGATGCAGAACTGCCCCTGGATCAGTATACTACATGATGGCACACAGTAAGCACTTACTATGTGCCAGACTCTGTTCTAGACACTGGGGATTTAAAGTCAGAAACAAGATAATCTTAGAACATTATAGTTCTAGAGCGGTATGGAACCTCCAAGGTGATCAGACCATCCCATGTCCCCATTTTCTGGATGAGGTTGTATGGTCCCATGGGCAGTAAGCATCTGAGGCAAGGTCAGAACCTGGGTCCTTTGACTTCAGAGCCTTACCACACTGCCCTCATGAGATGTTGCATCATACTCAGTTCTGTTCCTGGAACCAAGGGAACATTAAACCTGGATCTGGATGATACCAGGTGCACTTTTGACTTGGTTTCAGTCAGTGAAGAAGCATTCATGAAGTGCCTACTATGTGCCAGGCAGTGTGCTACACAGTTGGAGATTGGGTAGGGATGGGGACTAGACATGGGATTTCACTGGTATAGGGAACTCTCAGATGAGGAAATGCCTTCTATCAATGGAGATTGGAACCTTCTCTGCTACTTGTCAGACCATACAGACCATACAACCATACAGACCAGGCATTTTGAGGGATTGAAAGAAAGGCAAAAAACATCATTGGCTTTCAAGGAACTCATAGTCTAATGGGATGAAAATCTCACAGAATGACAGAATCTTACAGTTGAAAGGAATCTCAGAGGTGAAGTATCATCCCCTTCACTGGGCGTGAGCCTAGTTCAAGCTTGAAGCTAGAAAGGATCTGATATTCTCAGAGACTGTTTGAAACGAAAATAGCCAGATTTAGGTATTCAGCGATAAGTCCAAGCTTGGGTGTGACTAAGCTGCGTGTCAGTATTTTATCCACTTGGGTAGAATGTATACCCACAAATTTCTCACTCTGTAGCAAAGGGAATTTTATATTCTAAGGATTGGGTTGAGAATGTTCTGTTCTGTTATGTTTTGGGCAGCTAGGTGGCTGAACTGTCCCTGGACCAGCAGTACATGACAGCGTACAGTAAGCACAGTACAGTAAGTACTCTGTGCCAGATTCCATTCTAGACACTGGCGATATAAAGTCAGAAACAGGGGCAGCTAGGTGGCGCAGTGAGTAGAGCACTGGCCCTGGAGTCAGGGAGGACCTGAGTTCAAGTCTGGCCTCAGACACTTGACACATGTATTAGCTGTGTGACCTTGGGCAAGTCACTTAACCCCAAGTGCCCTGCCAAAAAGCAAAAAAAAAAAAAGTCAGAAACAAAAGAGTCATAAAGCATTTTAATTCTAGAGCTGGATAGAACTTCCAAGGTGATGGGACCATCAAAATGTCCCCATTTTAGGAATGAGGAAAGTGAAGCCCAAGGAGGTTGCATGGGTAGAGTGGGTAGAGCATCAGGTCTGAATTTAGGAAGGTTCATCTTGGTGAGTTCAAATCTGGCCTCAGACACTAGCTATGTGACCCTGGGCAAGTCACTTAACCCTGTCTGCCTCAGTTTCTTCATCTGTAAAATGATCTGGAGAAGGAAATGGCAATCCATTCCAGTATCTTTGCCAAGAAAACCCCAAATGGGGTCATGAAGAGTCAGACATGACTGGACAATTGACACAACAAAGTTATACTTGGAAGGACTTGCAAAGATTTTTGGAAAACTCTAAGGGTAAATCTTTTTCTTATTTGTTGTGGTAGCAGAAGATAGGAGTTAGATGTACAGAATCTCTTTGTAGACTCATAGATGTAGAGCTAGAAGGGATCTTAGAGGTCATTGAGTCCAACCCCTTCATCTTATATGCAAGGAAACTGAGGCACAGAGCATCTAAGTGATATGCTAAAGATCACATAACTAACATTCTTTAAATGCCTCCTGTGTGCCAGGAAGGATGCTAAGCTTTAGGCAGGATTTGAATCCTGGACTTCTTGACTCCAAGTTGCAGTGAATGTCCTATGTAGAAGATAAAAAGAGATAGCAAGCAAGGGGGAGAGGTACTTGGCAGGAAGACTGGTGTAAAGCTCCTGATTGCAAAGAGATCTTCTCTCATCCTGACCATGTTCCCCTTCCCCCACTTCAGTTTGGGACAAGCTTCTGTTTTCCTGGAATGACAATGATAATGAGGATGGTGATGGTTATGATGGTGTTTCAGCAGTAGCCATAAAAATGCCATATGTTGATGGGAAGATCAAAGCCCGTTGCAGATCTCCTCTAATTGTGGCCTTGGCCTAAAGTGGGGGTGGAGGTGGGGGGGTGGGGTAAAGAAGAGAGACTTTTGAATATTTGCATTTATTAATCACTTGGACTCTTGAGTTTGAGAGAGGCCTAGAATCTGACCTATAATCCTAGATACCACAGATTAAGAGCTGAAAGGGACGTCTGGTCCAACTCTACCATTTTATAGTGAAGGGAGCTAAAGCCCAGAGAGGTGAATAATAATAAAAGCTAGCTTTTATATAGTGATTTACAAATATTGCCTCATTTTATCCTCACAACAGCCCTGGGATGTAGGTGCTACAATTATCTCCCTTTTATGGTTGAGGAAACAGAGGCAGACAGAGGTTAAGTGACTTGCCCAAGAAACATACAGCTGACCCAGGATGAAATTGGGACTCTGGTCTTCCTGACTCCAGGCCAGTGCTTGCTGCCTTGATGCCTCCAAAATGAAGCGATTTGTCCAAGGTGACACAAGCAAGAAGTGGCCAAGGTGACACTGAAACCCATGTCCATCGATTCCATATCTAATACTCTTTCTACCAGGTACCAACCTTGATTAACTGGAGACCTTAATTAACCAGTTGTTTTACCAGTTTACCAGTTTAATCAGTTCCTTTTCAGGAGAAAAAGGCAAATATCATTAGCTGATAGGTTGGAACCACTGAAAACCCAAGTTCCAGGGCACATTCTGTGATGGCAGTAGATGCAAGCAAGGACCATGCCTTATCCTTCTTTGGAAGCTTTTTAGGAGCTCACACAATGCTTTGCACAGAAAACCAAAAAGTCAGGGTCAGAAGGGGCCCAGTGGCCTTCTAGTCCCCTCCAATATGGATAAGAGCCCTCTAGAAAGTACCCTTGGTAATAGATGCTCATTCAGCATTGACCTGAAGCCTTCTCCTGAGCGGAGGCTGGCTAGATCCCGGGACAGCTCCTTCCACTTTTGGACAGCTCCAACTTCCATCTACGGCTCCAATTTTTCTGCCCTTACAGGGCCAGACAGATCAGATATAATCCCTCTTTCATGCGCACACTTTGTTCTTTCTTCAAGGCTCATTTTTCTCCATCAGAGTCTAGGGCAGTGCCTAGCACATAGTAGGTGCCTATTTATTGAATTGGACTTTTCAGGTATCATTTCTCCTAGTAGTTACCTGGGCAATGATTTATTAATGAATTAACAGATCAATAAACATTATTAATTAGCAGCAGTAGCAGTAGTAATAGCCCCAGCAGCAGCAGCAGCAGCAAAGGTTTCCAGAGAATCCCTGCCTTCCAGGAGTTTACATTCTAATGAGGTGATAACAGGTAGGGCATTGGCGGCCAGGAAGGGAGCTTGGGTCTGGGAAGGCATAGAGATGGTGTATCACAAGGATAGTGACTCTAGGGTAGCCTGTTGTTGTACCTTTTCTAGTAGCTGTGGTTGTGTTGATTCGAATGCTGTCCTCAGAGCAAGAGCAAGAGTTAGAAAGGTTGGGGAGGAGGCTATGATGTTAGCAGCAGGGAAGATGCATCCTGTTGGATGGCTGAATGGGGACTGAGAAGAGTGAAGAAGCAGCAAGTGCTAGAAAGAGCACAGGATGTGGAGTCTGGGTTTGAGTTATGGCTTTCCTCCTAACTTGTTGTGTGACCTTGAACAAGTCTTTATTCTTCACTGGCATAAAAATAATGATGACAATGGTAACTCGTTTCTATAGTGTGCACTATCCCTCTCTCCTTCTCTCTCTCTCTCTCCCTTCCTCCCTCTTCCTCCCTCCCCCCTCTATCTCTCTCCTCCTTGTGTTTTTTCTTTTTTCTTTGTATCTGTTTGTGTCTCTCCCCTCCTCTCTGTTTCTCTATGTCTCTCTATCAGTCTCTTCCTCCATTTAAATCAAATTTTTGCTTTAAATGATGCCAGAGAGATTTCATGCAACTTTTGCTGTTCTGTCTTATGCATTAAGGTAACGTAATGTATTGTGCTGTATAGAGCCACAGAATGCTGGGGGTGGGGAGGACCTTAGAGTTTGCCTTGCCCAACCGCCTCATTTTCGAATTGAGGTTTTGCAGCCTTGGGGTAATGAAGCAGTTTGGTCTGGGGGGTTATTTGTTGTATTCTGGAGGCTTTTTTCATAATGCATGGGTGTGGCCTGGGGTTTCTGGGGAGGTCCTTGAGGACTTCCTGAAGCCCCCTTCTCCTCTCTCTATTAATAATGAGTTTATTGACTACACTAACTAACTCACTTTGAAATGCCCTGGCCCTGAGGGACTGAGGGGTGGGTTAGGAAGGAGGAAGAGAGAAACCAGCTGCAGGAAGGCCAGGGAGGAAATAGGATGGCCATAAGCAAGGAGAAGAGGTCTCAGCGGAGACCCCCTGTTTTTAGTTTGGGGAGTCTATATGTACACATATGCAGAAGCTACAGTGTAGACAGAATAAACACCAGGGAGTTCAAGGGGGTGGTACTGGCAGTTGGGGGAGGGGGTGAGAAAATTGAAAGATAGGGGGAGGTAAAGGTGCAGAAATGGGAGATTGAACCCCATCTAGAAGGAGGAGAGAAAAGGCCACTTTGGCTGGACTATAGGAGGTCAGAAAGCTAGTTTGGAGCCAGGTTGTGAAGGGCTCTAAAGGCCAAATAGGCTATTTTATCCTTGAGGCAATAGGGAGCCACTGGAGATAAATAAATAGGGAGTGACATGGTCAAATCCCTGCTTAAGGAAAATCACTGGGGAAGTGGAGTGGAGGATGGATTGAAGTGGGAAAGGCTTGAGGTAGGGGGATGAATGAAGAAATCTTTGTAATAATTGAGTTAAGAGATAATAAGGGCCTGAACTAAGGTGGTGGCTATGGGTAAGTTCATGAGGGATGGAGGCATGAGTGAGTTGAATGAAAAAACATTTATTAATCTCTTAATGTATGCCAAGAATGGTGCTAAGTACAGGGGATGCAAATGCAAAAGCAAGACAATATCTCCTCCCTCAGAGAGTTTAGATTCTGATGAGTGAAGATCCCCCTAAAAGGGGGACAGAGGTAGAAAAGGGAGCATGGGGTAGGTGGAGGGCATATGCACCTGTTGTGGTTAGGAAACAACCTTGAAGAGGCATAGTGGCTTGGTTCCAGAGGTGATAGGGTAAGAGCTCACCAGTAAGAGCCTGGGATCCCAGGAGCAAGATTTGGCATTGATATGTAGGGCAATAGAAATTGAGGAATCTAGAGTGACACTGAGGTTTCCAGCTGGGGTGGGGAATGGTGATGCTTTCAACAGAAACAGAGAGAAGTCTGTAAAAGAGGTGGGTTTGAGGGGAAAGAGATTGAGTCCTGCTCTGGACACGTTTAGACAGGCAACCACCTGCTGTTACTGGGGATTATCCCTAACTCAGTTCCCTCATCAGAGGTAAAGGTTCAGGCCCAGAGAGGCATCCTTGCTTACCCAGAGACCTGTAGCTATTCAGCAAGAGAGCTGGGACAAGGGACCCAGGTGTGCTGCCTCCCAGTCTAGTGCTCTGCCCAACACCGCAGGCTCTCTTTGTTTGGCAGGGATCCTGGGTGGTCATCCCTCCCAGGCCCTGCAGGCTGAGGAATCATCAAAGAAACATGGAGTTACACTGAACATAGTTTGAGCACTAAGGGAAGCATATCATAGCAGAAGTTTTTGCTCTCAATTAACCAGAATATTCAATTAACTAGAGCCCTCCAGCCATACTGGGATTTCACTGGCTAATCTTTCCCCAATTGATCTTGGGCTCCACCTGCTGATCGGAACTCAAATGACAACTTCTTAGAAGATTTTTCTTCACTTTCTCCATCTCTTTCCTTCTAGGGAATGGAACTCTGGTGTACACACAGGCGAGTTAAGCAGAGGGGCCATACCCGTTCAACTGCCCTCTAGGTCCATCCAGACAGACTGGCATTCAAGTGTCTCTATCTGGCCTTTCCTCCACACCCCCTTACTGTGGCAAGTACTTTCAACAGGCAGGTGGCCTGGCCAACTTCTCATCGTTGAGCTTGGGCTTGTCAGCAAGACCAGAGAACTTGCCCTGAGGACTTAACTTTTCCAGACCCAGAATTCCCATTGTAAGCCTACTGACTGATCCATCCACTAATCAATAAACATTTATCTTTTTCTTTTAAAAATTTATTTTGTTCCAAACTTAAGAAATAAAACATGCTTTTCCATAGCATAGTAGAATAGAAAAAGGATGATTACACATGAAATTTCAAACCTATTATGTACAACTTGCTATTATTAAATGCCAACTATGTGCCAGGTAATGTGCTGAGCACTGGATTAGTGAGGGTCTCCATTGGCTCAGTATTGTAGGCAGGTGTCAGCCATCCTTCCCTTTATTCTCTCCCTCCACCCCACCTGATTCCTCTGGTGTCTAGATTTCTACCTCTGGAAACTTAAATAAATGAATTCTGTTATTACTCCTGGGAGTATGTCAATCCACTCCCCCATGGATCCAGTTGTCTCCAGGGAACTGTCCAATGTACCTATTGGTGGCTACCACCTCCCTCTCCCATATATGCTGTCTCTCTCTATTAACACGGGAGCTCCTTGAAAGCAGGGGTGGTTTCTGTTTTTGTCTTGTCAGTCATGACTGAACCACAGCAACTACGCACCAGGCACTGTGCTTTTATAGATATTATCCCATTTGGTCCTCAAAACAACCTGATGAATTGGGTGCTGTTGTGACGCTCATTTTAAACTTGAGGAAACAGGCTCAGAAGGTTTTCACAGAGATCTCCCTGTTGATGGTACCCTCTCCCTCAAATAATCATGTATATCAGCACATGTAGTTTGGCTTATGGTGTCCATTCCAGAATTGGGAAGCTGAAAGGAAGAAAACTATGCTTCTGTCAAAACACAATCTCCTGCTCTCAGGTAGAGTTCTTGAAAACTACACATTCCTCTTTCACAATTGGGAAATAAAAAGCAGAAGCTGTAAATCATCTCTCTCTTCATGGTTCTCTCCTCATCAAACCAGGTAATAGAGCCCTCCCTGAGAGCATCCTCTTGGATTCATTACTGGGAGAGAATCCAAGTCTCAAGAATTTGAATCTCAAACACACACACACACACACACACACACACACACACACACACACACACACACACACCCCACATACACACAAAGATACAAACAAACAAACCCACAGCTAAACAAGGAAATGGAGCCACTGAGCCCTTCTGTTCTGTCTGGGTCGAGTAGGAAATGCACCCTGCCCTTTTCACCCTTTTGTCCTTTTCTGGTATAGCCTGAGGACAGTCTGACCTGAGCCCATTGGGCAGCCATTTTGGGCTATGTCATCTTTTTTATCTGACTCTCCACTGTTTTCAGCAATGCCTGCAATACAGGATTCTGTCTCTGGTGGGGGCTCCACTGCAGACGGGTCTGAGGATCTCTGCTATAGGTATTTCCCCAAAGGTTCTGGGTATGTTCACAGAAGAAACAGACTACTGAGTACAGTAGATTGTTTGGTCAGCCCTGGTCCCTGAATCCTTGCAATGACCACTCCCACAACCCTGAATTGACAAGACCAACAGCATAGTAAATGCATGAGAGAAGACAGGGTTCTGTGATGATGAGGGAGGAGAGATGACCCAAGTAAGGTGCTGTGAGTACCTGAGGCCAGCAAAGCCCAGAACTGCATGGATTCCAGGTCCTTTGGCCCATCTGTCAACATTCTTCTGAACACAACATACTAGATGTGGTATTTTCCCTCAGTAGAACATAAGCTCCTTGAGGGCAGGGGTAGTACCCAGAATAGTGCAAACATAGATTTGATTTTGCTGAAGTATTGAGTAGTAGCTTTCATTCTGGAGGGATATATCTGTGCTCTACCCAGCTGAAATTGTGTCCTTTCCATAGGAAAAGGAAATGGGAGTAAGAGATGGGAAGTGGATGTGTGTGGAAAAGCAACTCCTTCAAAAATAACTCCAGTTGGTACCTTCTCTTTAACTTTAGTCTTAGAGAGTTGCCTAGAGCCCAAGAAGTGACTTACCCATGGTCACATGGCCAGGATGGGTCAGAGGCAGGTCTTGAACCCAGGTCCTCCTGTTGTCTTTCTACCCTCTCTTTGCACACACCAAATGCTCACCAAACTTAATTAAATCTCACTCGGTTATTGATATTTGAATGGAAAAGTGGAACCTGAGATCAAGGTTGAAAACTTTATTGCCAATGGTGCCCATAGCGACAGCCTCTGCAGTGTTCCTTTGTTTGGGGTCAGGGCGGATTCAAATCCCACCTCTGACCCACATTGGGCAAATTGCTTCACTCCCCTTTGGGTCTCAGTTTCCTCATCTGTAAAATGAGGTTTGACTAGATGGTCTCTGAGCTCTCTGTCTGTAATCTTACTATTATCTTGCTTTTTGTATTTCTATTTCCAGTGCTTAGCTCATAGGAAATAATAAAAAATAAATGCTTTTAATTTCATTCGTCTATTCCTTCGTTCCATGGGATCCAACTCTTCAGGATTTATCCTATATATTGGGCCACTGGGGCTTCCCCAGAGTGCTCCAAAGTCATGCAAGTAGGGATAAGGCCTTGACTTCTCTCTGGTATAAATCTGCCTCAAATCAATGAGTGCAGAGTGGAGGGAGGGGAAGGAAAAGAGAGGGATGTGAAAATCTCCACTGACTTTTGGTTGGTGCAAACAGGCACAAAAATCCACCTGGGATGTGTTTGGTAGTAGCTAATATACCTGTGGGATCTGCCACTGGGGAAGGCCGAGGTGGGTGGATTGCTTGAGCTCGGGAGTTCTGAGGTACAGTAAGGCTGATTGGGGTCCAAACTAGATCTGGCATCAATATGACGAGCCCTACGTAGAGGCTTAATGAGGAGTGAATTGGGGCAGGTCAAAGCTTCTGCATCTTCATCTGCAAAGCTTCTGATCAGTCATGGGACTGGGCCAGAGAGTGGCCACTGGTCTTCCAATTGGGCAAAATGGAGATATCCGGTCACAAACAAACAAAAGCAACCCAACACAAAAGAAAAGAGAAAGAATATCTAGATTTTTTTCCAGGAATGCCCCCAGCTCCTTTTCCATCCAAAAGTGGGCTAGTGCCTGATGGCAAAACACTTCTGTACAAATGAATGATTCAGACCAAGATTTCTGGGTCACTTTGAGTGACTCTAGTTCTAGAAAAATGAAAACCAAAGACATCCATCCAAAAGTTTTCTCACCCTTCCCCCAAAGAAGATAAGACACAGGATTACACAACGGATAGAAAGTCACAGCTATAATAAACAAAATAGAATTGAATTTTGCTGCTCTATTCACCAGTCCTCTTTGATTTGGAGACAATAAGCCTCCTGCCCAACAGAAACTTGAGCAGGCATCAGAATCATGACAGAGCCTCAGCTCCTAATTCATCTCACAGAGAGGTGAGGCTTGAGACCCTGCACAGGGGCTGGTGTCATTGAGGGAGGGGAAAAGCATCTGAGATGCTTCTGATTATCAACTGGGAACATCTTTTCAACATGGTTCCTTTTATTCCCCCCTTGCCATCCACCCCTGGGGGCTGACATCCTCCTGCTGCCCCAAGCTCGGATTCTTCTTGGAGGCAGCCCATGACTTCTTGAGGGAGGAGGCTTTGTCTGGAGACCCTGAGCTGCCACGGCGGCCCTATAGCACCTTCCGGGGGATGCAGCCTTCAATCCTCAATGCTTCCGGCCAGCCCTCATATTTGTTCTGATCTGGCGTGTTCTTTAAGAACTGTGAAGAGAGGACAGAGAAGCTGGTCAATGATTGTGGAGCGAGGCTATCCCAGGGAAAGAGGAATACTTCTATACCTACTATGTGCTGAGCACCGTGCTAAGCATTTTACAAATATTATCTCATTTGATTCTCACAATTTTTATAGTTGAGGAGAATAAGGTTAAGTGACTTACCCAGGGACATCCAGCTAGTCCATAGCTGAGACGGGATTTGAATTCAGCTCTTCTGGACTCCAGGCCCAGTGCTCTAGCCGCTGCATTACCCACTGCCCATTCTGCTTATGAAGAACTGTCACATACCGTCCCTGACCCTCGGATCACAGACTGAGAGCTAGAAGGTCCCTCAGAGGCCATCAAGTCCAGCCTTTTCATTTTATAGATGAGGAAATGCAGGTTCAGAGAGCAAATACCTTGTCTGAGGCCACACAGTAATACATGGGGATAACCCTTTTGATCTTTGGGGCAGCAAGGTGGTGCAGTGGATGGAGCACCAGCCCTGGAGTCATGAGGACCTGAGTTCACATCCAGTCTCAAACACTTGATACTTACTAGCTGTGTGACCCTGGGCAAGTCACTTAACCCTGATTGCCTCATAAAAAAAGGAAAATGCCTTCACACACATTTTCTTGGTAGATATTGGAGCACAGTGGATGGATGGGGCACAGGACCTGGAGCAGGGAGGTTGGTGTTCAAACCCCAGCTCAGACATTCACTATCTATATGACTCTGGACATGTTCCTTCAGCCCTCCTTGCCTCAGTTTCCTTATCTGTAAAATCTAGATAATATTATACACCTACCTTCCAGTGTTATTATGAAGATCAAATGAGATCATATACGAATACCACCTCCCAACCCCGCAGTGTGCTGTATAAATTCTAGCTGTTCCTTTTCAGCACCTCATTCTTTTAGCATCAAACCCTGAATTCCCTTTACCCTCCATTAAAACTGACTCATCGTCTGATCCACTCTCTTTGGGGTCTTGCTAAGTGATTGTGGCCAAGCCACAAACTAACTCACTTGGGTGCTAATGTCTCAGTGAGTCACCCCTCCCAGATAACGGATTTCCATTTAAAGACTGGTCTTCAATGCCATCAGTCAAAGGAAAGACTAGTGGGAAAATTGAGTACATTTAGGCTGGTCTAATGTGGGAAAGATTTTAGGGCCCAAGAAGAGCCCCTTCAAGACCTTAGAAACTGCACCGAAGAGGCACTGTCTGCTCTGCCTCCAAGGGAGGTTAGCCCCAGTCAGGAATGGTTTCATGGAAATGGCTGAATTGTCCACAGACGAGGTTCCTATTGAGGGATGGCTGACCCAGAAAGTCTCTAACATTTCACTCAGAAGTGCATTTGCAGCTGGCAGAAACTTTGACCCCAGAGGGTAATAACAAGGCCCAGTCCTGGTGGATGACTAGGGGATAGGGTGGGGTGGGCAAAAATGAAGAGAAAATCAAGGAAGAAATTCACTTCCTAGGCTCCTGTCTACATTCCTGACGTGAATGGTGTTCATTTGTTGTTTCACAGTCAGTCTCTTCCATTTGCAGTACCCCCACCAATGCACTGGATTGCCATCTGTCTATGATTTAATTGGTAAGTCCTAGGCCTGTCACTGACTAACATAACTTGTTTATAGCTCACAGGTAGGCTCAAATTCTATTTTAAAGAGGCATTTGCACAGTCTGATACTTACTACAAGGTCTGACACATAGAGAGTATTTCATAAATGCTTGTTAACTGACTAACTGACCTATGTGCTTGCCCCGTGAATTAGGATCCTGGTGTTGGTTAAATTAAAAAATGTTTAGCCCTCACAACCTGGAGACAGGCTCCCAGTGAGTTTCCCAACTGTCCCTCCTGGCTCCAGGCATTAGCTAAGCATTCTTCCTTCTCCTGACTTACACCCTATCCCTTATACAAATTTTTTAAGATGAAAACTCTTGGGCAGAGGTGTTAAACTCATAGCTTGCCTGAACCAGATTAGAATGTACTTTGGGAAGTGTTTTGACAAAGTGACAAAATATGATGCCACATAGATAATGTTAATTTGTGATTTTATGCCATCATGTATCCTATTTCTATATGAGTTTGACACAACTGCTGTCGGGGATCCAATATAAATATAAGACCCAGAAGGTCATCTACTTTGGATTTTTTGGTTATGTCACTATTAAGGTTCATGGAACCTCAAACATGAACCTAGAAGGGACCTTGGAGGTCATCTAGTCCAGCCTTCTTATATTACAGATAAGGAAACCGAGGCACAGAATGGTTAAGTGACTCGCCCAAGGTCACACAGATTGTAAGCATCATAGGTAGGATTTGAACCTGGGTCCTCTGACTCCAGGGCTTTTCCCACTGCCCTATCGTGCTTCTCTGTTCTAGCAGATCCTGCCTCCCGGGAAGCCTCAGACTAACTGTAGGTTCCCATCTCAGTCAAACTATATGGGGTGGTACCTCTTCAAAGGGACTTTTTCCCTTGATGTCTTTGGCACCTAAGAAGACCCAGCTGTCACGGAAACCAATGTTTTCTGCATGGGTACTTCCTAAGTTGGTGAGTAATTTTCGAGCTTCTGGGTTCAATCTGAAAAGTCAAAAGAGAATACAACAGAACTTTGTCATTACTTGGTACAGATGATTATGTGTCTCCAGATAGAACACAACTGTGTTAAGGATGGTATTAAGAACTCCTCCCCACTTGGAAATCTTCCCCAGCCCCTACAATGAGTTACAATTGCCACCTTCCCTGTAACATGAGAGATAGGTCCTAAGGAGTTGTCTGAGGCTAAAGGAAGGTGAAGAAGAAGGGAGGGGAGGGGAGGCAGGGGAGGGGAGGGGAAGGAAAGGGAGGGGAGGGGAGGAAAGAGAGGAGAGGGAAGGGAAAGAAAGGAAGGAGAGGAGAAGGGAGGGGAAGGGAGGAGAGGAGAGAAAGGGAAAGGAAGGGGAGAGCACTCCCTGACTTGGGGCTCTCTGTCCAAAGGGTGAGGCAGCAAGGCAGTATGTTTTATAGGGACAGCCCCAAGCAGGGACCATGGAGGAGCCAAAAGCTGCCTTTCAGAAGGGGATCTGATGGGATGCCAAGTGATTTTGTACTTACTTTGAGCCTGGGTCATCAAATGAGGCCACCAGTACTAGGGTGTTCTCTGGAATTTCTTTTAGGAATGTCAGTAAAGTGTTAATATCTGTTGGAGAGGAAAAAAACCCCACAACAAGACAGAGGTTAGGCACACACTCTATCTCCTTAATCCCTTGTGCTCTTCTCCATCTCTGGGCAATCTTCTCTCTACCTCTTATTGACAGAAAAATTTCCTATTTTCCATTCTAGGGCCTCATTAGAAATATAGGTTTCCAAGGTAGGAAATCAACCTGTTTTGGGCTTCCATCTGGTCACAAAAGTTTTGCACGGACCTATTAGTTTCTTCAAGTGCCTCCTTAGATTTAGTAACCAAACCAAACAGGTTGGGTATAGTGCAAAGAGCACTGGGCCTGGTGTCAGAAGATCCAGGTTCAAATCCTGACGCTGTGACTTACTTGTCAGGGTGACCTTGGGCTTCAGTTTCTCCACCTGCACAATGGGGGTGGGTTGAACTAGATAACCTCTAAGGCTCCTTCCCACTTGAGATACAATGAAGCTGATGGTTCTTCTAGGAAGCCTTTCCTGAACCATCCCAGGCCTCCTAAGGAGGAGGAAGAGAATCAATGATCCTCCATCTGTTGGGGATTCCCAGCCATCCTTGCCTTTGCTCTCTATGCCATCCCTCCTCTCTCCCTAGGAGTATTGCCTTGATAGTATGTCTTAGTATCTTCGGATGATAAGAATAGGTATGTATGGCCATCCCATACACCATCACAGGGCTTTCCCCCAAGCTCTGGGTAGAAGTGGGGCTGTAGGATCACGGAAGGGAACTTAGAGGGCCTTGGGCCCCAGATCCATCATTCTTCCTCCTCTGGAATTCTATTTGTTATTTCTGTATCTACAGTTCTCACCCCTTGCCCTGGCCTGGTCCCCTTTCCCCCATGAAGGGGAAGAAGCCACAGTAACTGTAACCGTCAGGCTGCATGATCAGTCTCCAAACCCATCTCCTTTTCCAAGGGAGTTTTGGGGACTTTCCCACTGCTTCCTCAATCCCTACCTACGCCCCTTTCTGACAGAAGCTGCTCACCCCCTAGAATGTTCCTTCCCCACACCATGACAGCTACCTTTTTTTTAAAATGAAGCATCCTTTGCATTTGTCTGATCCTTGGAATAAATGTCCACCCTCTTCAGCATGTGCTGACTACCTCCTCTTCCTTCAGGAAGCTCAGGCGTTCTCTCCTCCCATCAGCCTGCCTGGATGCCCTCTGCTCAGAGCTGCCTCCCTATCCTGATTGCTTGAGAGCCTTTGGGATCCTCCCTTCACTCTGGATCCCATTCTGTCTTCTCTCACTCTCACCTCTTGAAACCACTTTGTATCCTCAGTGACTTACTTGTATAAATGTTGTATACTCAACCCCTCCCTGCAACTAAGAAGAATGTCCTTTGAGGGCAGGAATTTGAAATTCAATTTTTTTTCCAAATCCTGCTCAAAATCTAAGTGGTATAATGAAAAAAAGGATGTGTGTATATATATATATATATATATACATATATATATATATATATAATATATATATATATATACACACACACACAAATATATCCACACTTATATAGCCTGGGGCAGGGGGAAGGGAGGAAGAGGGGGAGGAAGAACAAAAGAAAACCTATGAGGAAGCAAAGAACAAATGGACAGCTCTCAACAGAACACATAGTTCTTATGTAAGTTTTCTTGAAATGGAAACTCATTGCTATATATTTTGAATCCTCTCACATTCTGCTGTGCACATGACATTTTTTCTTTTCTTATTTTATATATAAGTTTTAATATTTAAGGTTATAATAGGTTTCTTTTTCTTTTCACATTATGTATTTAAGTTTCAATATTTAAGTCTAAAAGAAAAAAAAAAGATGAGCCCGGAGTTCACGGACACGGATTCGAACCTCTGTGCCACTGATGTTTTAGAACCTCTCCATCTCCAGCACCTAATAGAGTGCTAGGTGCCTAGTGGGTGTCGTTGAATTGTATTGAATAATCTGCATAAACCATGGCTTCCCCTGATTCTCTCCATTAGACTCTAAGCTCCGCGAGGGAGGGGACTGTTGTTTTATGTTCTCAGGGCTGAAGGTAGGACTAGATACATTTATTTTATTGGGAGAGGGAGGGGTCTGGACCTGGATATCATTGGCATAGGAATTTCCAGTGAGGAAATGCTCTTCACTTATGTACATTGGTACCTGACTTGTCATTTATTGGCCTCTTTTGGATGATAGATCTCTTGGCAGTCCAGAGCTTAACACAATACCTGGCACACAGTAGGCACATAATAAATGCTATTGACTAATTGATTGGTGAAACCTATGGATGTTTTCAGAATGATCTTTACAGATGAGGAACTGAGTCCCAGAGAGTTTAAGTGATTTGCTAAATGTCATGCAGATGGTAAATGTCAGAGCTAGGATTTGAATGTGATGCACAAACTAAAGTACATGGAATTACAAAGGAAACTATATTAAACTACAGTTATCCAAATCTTTTAAAAAGTTTATGGACCCCAGGTTAAGGATATCTGTTGTGGCAGAGAGTTGGCTGGGGCACAGAAAATTTAAATGACTTTTCAAGCCACTGATACCATGGCTGCCCCTCACCTGACATGCAGTTGGTGCTTAATAAATGTTTGTCCAATTGAAATGAGTATTGTCCGTTTCCTCAAGTCACTAATTGGATGATGAGGTCTGGATCTTTCTTGGACCAGGAAATGGCTTTCTGAGAACTGAAGTTCTTTTGTTAATTCCCCTATGAAGAAGTCCCTGCCTTTAAGGGACTTTCATTCCACTGAAGGGGTGGGGAGCAGGGATACAACATTTATACAAGTACGTAAATCCTGCTCTGCTCTGAAAACAATTTGCCTATTTGTCTCTGTGGGAAGGAAGTACCTTTTTTAGAAAAATCACAAGCCCATGATAGCTTCCCTATCAGGTACTATTAGCTCAAAAGTTCCTTTTTTTAAAGTCTCCATCTGCAATTCCCCGCCTCCGACTACTGCCTCCTTGCTGGTGGATCATCTAAAGGGAGAAAAGTCAAATCTATAATCTCTGAAGGGGACCTCAGAGGCCATCTGGTCCAATCTTTTCATTTTACAGACGAAGAAACTGAGGCTCACTCAGGTGGTATGTGTAAGAGTCAGGATTTGAACTCAAATCCTCTGATGCCGGAGTCAACTATTTGGAGTTAAAATTTTTCTTCCCCTTGCCCGCACCTTCACAGAGGACACCTGGGCACTTTTCTGGATGTGGGTATCTGGAGGGCTTGGCTACAGTTTAGAGAAAGGGCTGGCAGCAAGAAAGACCTCAAGAGTACAGACGAATTTTTATTTGTAGGCAATTGCCATGGGATCTTAGAATGTGGGGCTTTGGCATCCAATCTCTCTATTTTACAGACGAGGAACTGAGTCGTAGAATGGTGAAGTTATTTCCTTCAAGGTCACACAGGTGGTAGCAGCAGAGCCAGGTCCTCAGACTCCAAATCAAGAAAAATCTGCAGGTCTTGAATGTTTTCCAAAAATGGCCCCCTGATGAACATTTCTATCTTCCACTGGCCCAATGAGGTAACACATGCATTGTGTAAACCTTAAAGAGCTGTCTACACGTCAGCTCATCATTGTTTTTTATCTTCTTAAACTTTATACCAAGCAGATCAGAGGGAGCTGTTTTATCACATTAAAAGGTTCATCTTTCTGGGGCCATAGGCACTACTACACAGTGATGCTTGTTTGTTCTCTCTCTCAAGGGAAACCTTTCCCCGCAACTGGTCAAAGGTGGTAGGGATGGAAATGGTGAGTCCAAATGATAACTCAGGCCCTTCCTGGGGGTGCACAGGCCCTCCTACGGGGAGCAAAAGCAGCGCCAATTCTTATAAGAGATGAGCAAGAAAAAGAAAGCTTAGCATCCTGGGTTGTTTTGTTCCTCTCCGCAGGGAACCGTTCCCCAGGATCAATGGACTGTATTTGTTCTGCAAAACTTGAGTGCAACCCATGAAGGCAGCCAGCTAAGGTTAATTAATGTTGCTCTTCAGCCCCTGGGAGCAGTACAATGCTCCCTCCCACCCCCTCTCTCCCACTCTTGGCCAACCTGGGAATGCAGAATGTGAAGGATGCTGAGAGTCAAAGCCAAGTTCAGCAGCTCTGAGGAAAGGAAACCTTTCTGCATTAACAGATGGAAGGCCAAGCGCTTTCTATGTGCCAAGCATTTTCCCTTGGCTGGGGTGCATTTCCATATTTCTGGCAGCCCGTCTTACTGATACACCGTGGCGCAGTCACAGCCACCATTCCCACATGCACCCCAAGCCTGAGCCCTGTGCTTCTCTCTCTGTTTAATCAATCGATCAGCATTTATTAAACACCTACTATGTGCCAGGCACTGTACTCAGCACTGGGGATACAAAAAGAGGCAAAGGAAGGGAGGGACTTCTAGTTTCCCAGAAAATCCATCTGCCAGGCTGAGAGGGAAGTTGATTTTGTGGCTGATGGTTTATTATCCCTGAGGCATTTGAGTGACAAAGTTGATGCGTCAACTTCTCTAAGAAGCCTTACTTGACCCTTGGTGGTTTTTTTAATGATGTCTCCATTTCTCAATATAACCTTCCCTTAGGTTACCCTTTGCTTTCCAAAAAATTAAATCTGTGATTTTATTGGCGTGGGGAACCGTTAGTTAGGAAAGTTCCTCTACACCAAGGAAAATTGCCCCTGATTCTGCAGCTTATTGTCTTAGGGAACTGAGACTTTTCTTAGCATGCAGGAAATGCTTAATAAATGCTTTTTCATTCACTCATTCAAAGGGAACAATGTTCTTGAGTACTCAGACATTACACGGCCTCATTCTGTGTCATAGCAAAGAGGGGGACAGCTGGGGAGTCCAGACGACATGAGTACCAATGTCATCTTGGGCAAATTGTTTAATCTTTTAGTGATGATCTAAGACTAGGTATAACAAGGGTGCAGATATGCTTTGGTGAATGGAGTTTACACACTGGGAGTTTGGATGAAGTCGCAGGCAGGGAACAGCCCCCAAAACTATATTCCCATCCTGATAGAAGCCACATTCATTCCTTATCTAAGAGTGTGCGGAAGTGGAGAGTGAAGGGGAACTGGAGTCAGGACACAGGGTTCAAATTCCACTTGGTTTAGTGTGATCACTTAATTTTTCAGAACTCTAGTTCATTTCCATGGGAAATGGCCATACGTGAATGATCTACTTCTTGGGGCTCTTTTGAGGGAAGGTAAGGGGTTCTTTAAGCTCATGTCGGACTCAGTGGCCGCTCAAGTTCCTCGGAGATTTCCTTCCATTTATGCCATCTCTGTGTCATATGGACATATTATTTTGCATGCCATTTGCATGTCACTTTCCCCATTAGAGTGGGAGCTTCTTGAGGGCAGGCACTATCTTTTGGTCTTTCTCTGGATCCCCAACATTTAGTGCCAAGCCTGGCCCAAAGTAGGCACTTAATAAATGCTTGCTGACTGGAAGACTCTATAATGGAATCCATCTTCTTCCCACCAGACCTGCTCCTTCTCTTGACTTCTCCATTGCTGTTAATAACACCAGCATCCTTCTCTACTCTCTGAATGTCAGAATCATCTTGGAGTCTTCCCTGTTCGTTGTGAGGCAGTCAACTCCTGAGTCCTCTTAGTTTCCTGTCTCCTGTCTAATCCCTTTTCTGAAATTCACATCAGTCCCATCCCAGTTTAAATCCTCATTCAGGCACCCCTACCCCCCCATCCATGGAAGGTCTCTCTTCCATCCCACTTCCTTCATACTACTTTGTTGGTACCTCTCTAATGCACTTAGCATATGCTCATTTCTATGCTAATTATAATAATACTGCAGTGCCTGGCACACAGTAGGCACTTAATAAATGCTTATTGACTGATTGATTGTCAGTATCACACAGCTTGTTAGTGTATGAGACAAGATTTTGAAGCCAGGTCATCCTAGCTCCCAAGACCAGCTCTCTATTAGGTCATGGCAACCTCTCTTTGTCTTAGCTTCACAACTGACTGATCAATCAGTCAAGAAGCATTTATCAAGCACCTACTGCATGCTGGGCTCTGTGCTAAATGCTGGGGATACAAAGAAAGGCAAAAATAGCACCTGCCCTCAGTGAGCTCACAGTCTAATGGGGGACACAACATGCCAACAATTATGGACAAACGAGTTATAGGTAAGATAAATTGGAGATTATGTCAGAGGGAAGGTGTTAGCATTTAGAGGGGAAAAGCTCTTACAAATTAAAAATAATTTCTGCTCCACTAGGTGGCAATGGAACACAATGGTTAGAATGCTGGATTGGAGTCATGAAGATCTGCATTCATATCCTGCCAAATCTCAAATTTATTTGCTGAGTGATCCTGGGCTTAAGTCACTTAACCCTTAACCCTTGGTTTCCTCATCTGTAAAAGGGGATAATACCTCAAGTACCTCCCTCGCAGGCTAGTTGGGAGTCTCCAGTGATATGACATACGAGAAGTGTTTTGCAAACTTCAAGTGTCATAGAAATGCCCATTATCAGTGTTCCAATGTATTACCCACATCACTGGCATAGTCCAAACTAGACAATCTTTTGGAGAATGTTAATTTCGATAGGAAAGTGAATACTTACCTCCTGAGTACATATCGAAGTATTTGTGTTTCTTGAGAGCTCCTGTTACTCCTAAAGGTAGGAATGAAAACATAATCATTGTTAGCTCCTATAACTCAGGCTTTGTCTAACCATGGCACCAGTGAAAACAGTTACTAATGACTGGAGAAGTTGAATAGATATGAAACACAATTGGTCTTGTTGGGTGGGACCTTCTGACTGCCTTGAATGGAGCCATCCATCTATCCTGTGTGTCCCCACCTGTACTCCCTTCCCATCCAGAAGATCTGATCTAGGAGAAGGGACAACAAAGGTCCTTGTGACTAGATATGGGGGGGGGGTAGCTTTTTGTTGCTGCCCTTCTCATTTTTAAGGGACCAGCCTATCCTTCTAAAGCACTCTTCCCCCTCCAAAATGACCCTTAACTCTAGCATAGAGCTTGAAATGCAAAAGGTGTGATGTTGTCTCCCACACTCTGAGGCAGCTGAACAAGAGGGAAAGTCAGTGGCTCATAGGATTCTAGATCTAGGGATGAAAGGGGCCTCAGAGGCCATCCAGTCCCACTGCCTCATTTTATAGATGGGACTGAAGCCTGGAGAGAGGATCTAACTTCTCCTGAGACCCACTTTTAGTAAATGAAAGATCCAGGATTCCTCTGATTCCAAAGCTACAATGTTGGTTCCCTCCCTGTCTCTGTCTCTCCCTAACCCCTTTCTCTCCCTATCTCTCTGTCTCTCTTTTCTTCCTTCTCTCCCTCTCTTCCTCTTCTCTTCTCTCCCTCTCTTTCTCTTCTCTTTCTCCCTTCTCTCTCTCCCTTCTCTTTCCTTCCTTCCTTCCTTCCTTCCTTCCTTCCTTCCTTCCTTCCTTCCTTCCTTCCTTCCTTCCTTCCTTCCTTCTCTCTCTTTCTCTCTCTCTCTCCCTCCCTCTCCTCTCTTCCTCCTCTTCCTCCATCTCTTTTCATTCTCCCTCCCTCCCTCCTACCCTCTCCTCTCTCTCTCTGTGCTTCTGTCTCTCCCACCCATCTCCCTCTCCTCCTCCCCCTGACACATGTTTCCCATTTTTTTCTTTCTGGCTCCCATCTTGGCAGCCATGCTTTTTTATTTGTTAGGTTCTCAGTCAGAGCAGCTGCTTCTTTCTCCTCTTTCTTCCTCTCTCTTGATTTTCTCCCTTTCTCTCAAGCCAGTGGCCTGGCCATATCCTCATTTCTCTTCCCCTTCTCCATTCTCTGCCTTGAATTTAAGATTTAAGTGGTAGCCTGCTTCATCTTTTTTCTAATTAGCGCACTGGATGGTAGGAGACATATTCTGATTTATAGCCTAGCCTCATCTTCTTTGCAGGGATAATTTCTTTGTGTGAATCTGTAGATTCTCCAGTTAGAGGTGCCATTTTTGATGGATTTACATGTGTCTGTTGAGATCAGAATTTCCCTGGGAGTCTCTGTGTTTGCAAGTGCTCATTAAAATTCCCTTAGAAAGTTTTACCTGAGGGAGACTCATAGAACCACAGACAGCCCATTACAACACTCAATCTGTCTTTTGCTTTGAGATATGGAGACTTGCTAACTGGGAAGGGAATTCTTTTGAGATGTAAAGACAAAACCCAAAATGATACAGATCCTGTCCTCAGTGAGTTTATGTTCAGATGCCCCCTGCTTATGCTTTTCTTTAAATATGTTTTTGCAACTAATGATCATTCATTTTCTCTGCCTCCATCCCTCATTGGAAGAAAAAAAGCGAACCCCTTGAAACGAATCTACGTAGTTAAGCAACACAAATTCTCACGTCAATCAAGTCCAGAGAAGCGTGTCTCCTGCACCTCGGGTCTACCATCTCTCTGTCAGGAGGTGAATCTGCATATACTCTTCATTCCCAACTAAGGTCCTCTCTGGTTCTTGATTCAGGACAAGCTACATGGGATCCCTCCTGCAAACCACATCCGTCTCCTTTCAGAGACTTTTGCAGATATGAATATAGGCTTGTTTTAGGAGCCACAGATCTGAAACTAGCAGGGGCCTCAGAGATTGCCTAGTCCCTCATTCTACAGATGAGGAACCTGAGGCCAAAGGTGGTTTAAGTCGCTTGCCAAAGGTTGCATATGTAGTAAACACTGGAAGTGGGATTTGAACCTACATTCACAGAGTGCTGGACACAGAGTCAGCAAGACCTGCCATAGAC
The DNA here is from genome assembly GCF_011100635.1 of Trichosurus vulpecula. Classification (NCBI taxonomy): domain Eukaryota; kingdom Metazoa; phylum Chordata; class Mammalia; order Diprotodontia; family Phalangeridae; genus Trichosurus; species Trichosurus vulpecula. Next base: position 185,161,642 of record NC_050581.1, on the reverse strand, counting down.
ATTAGCCATATTAACCTGAGCAAGTCTGAATCCTCTCTAAGCCTCAGTTTCCTCATCTGGAAAATGGGGATAATAATAACAGTTAGCTAACAGGATTGTTGGGAAGACCAAAGGAGTCTCTACAAATCTTAGTGACCCATGTAAATGTCAGTTATTGTTAATATTCCTATGTAACGCCCACAATAGGGAGTCAGAGAGTGGGTACGGGGGAAAACCAGTGGGTTTAAATCTCCCCTCCAGTGCACATTATCCGCACGAGCTTGGCAAGGTCCTATGCCACTATTTATTGTTCATTCGTGTTTGATTTTTTTGGTAGACTCTTGCTCACGTGGATAAAAAGATGGGTGACCAAATCAACAAGCATTTTTGTTAAGCTACCTTTGCCTCAGTTTCCTCATGTGTAAAATGAGGGAACGGTCTGTGAGGTCATTTCCAGCTCCAGATGGATAATTCCTAATTCTATAAGACTTTATTCCCATCTACAAAACCCCCTGAGAAGACAATATATGCTGTAGACAGAGCACCTGTCTAGCTTGTCCTTATCCAAGAACCTGATGGTGCCTGGATTTGGAATAGAAAGACATGTCTGACGGCATGGAAGCTCCTCAAAGGCAGGACTTGTTTGATTTTTGATTTTTTATCCCCAGTGCCCAGCACAGGGTCTGGTACATAGTAGGAGCTTAATAAGTGTTTGTGGATTGATTGGCTTCTACTTTTTGTAATCTCTGGTTTCCTTCAAGACTTAGCTCCTTCATGAATTCTTTCCTGATGCCCTCAGTGACTAGCACACCTCTTCCTAAAACTACTGGGCATTCATTTTGTCCGGCACACAGTAGGACCTTAATAGATGCTTTCTGATTAAGTGGAAAAGACACTGAACCTGGACTTACTACCAGACCTTTCCTGTCTCCGGGCTTCATTTTCCTTATCTCTAATATGAGGGGAGGTTGGAATGATCTCTTCCTGCTTTCAGCTCTAAACCTACAAAGTCCTAGGAAAGGCAGACTGGAACGTGGGACTAACCAGACTCGCCTCGATGCCGAACAAACTGTTAGTCTGCCAGGATTCCACTAGATGGCGGTGTTGTAGAGGGGATGGGGTGAACCTTCACGCGCTTGGGAAGTTTTCAATGACTTTGTAGAAACTTGTAGATGCGAGATGGAAGCCGAGTCCACGGCGCCCTTTGTGCCATGATGATTGGCCAAGAGATACCCCCACCTCCAAGGCACGCGCAGTCCTAACGCTCGAGGGCTTGCACGGGTTTCAGCAAGTAGGAGAACTCTTTGCAAATCTTAAATGCTCCGAATCTCCAGTGGATCTCGGATTTCCCAGCAGACATTTCGTCCCAGAGGCAGCCTGGCGCTGTCCCTGCCGGCCCATCCGTTCTGGGCGGCCGCTCTGGCCCCTTCTCCCCAGGGAGTTAATTTCATGGGATGTTATGAGGATGCTTCTAATGGTCCTAGCCCTAACTCACGAAGAGCCCGACTGAGTTATTTATTTTGATCACCATGCTACATCTTGTGGAGTTTAACTAGGGCTTGGGCCGGGTGCTGTCCGACTCTTTGTCTTTCATGTTTGATTTTTGGCAGATTATTGCTCCAATAGATAAAATGACGATCAAATCAATAAGCATTTATTAAGCACTTACTGTGTGCCGAGGATACAAGGGAGAGGAAGGAATAAGCATTTATTAGGTACTTGCTGTGTGCCGAGGATACAAGGGAGAGGAAGGAATAAGCATTTATTAAGCACTTACTGTGTGCCAGGCACTGAGGATACAAGGGGAGGAAGGAATAAGCATTTATTAAGCACTTACTGTGTGCCAGGCACTGAGGATACAAGGGAGAGGAAGGAATAAGCATTTATTAAGCACTTACTATGTGCCAGGCGCTGAGGATACAAGGGGGAGGAAGGAATAAGCATTTATTAAGTACTTGCTGTGTGCCAGGCACTGAGGATACAAGGGGGAGGAAGTAATAAGCATTTATTAAGCACTTACTGTGTGCTGAGGATACAAGGGGAGGAAGGAATAAGCATTTATTAAGCACTTACTGTGTGCCAGGCACTGTACTAAACTCTTTACGAATATTGTCTCATTTCACAACAACCCTGGGAGGCACGTGCTCTTATTATCCCACTTTACAATTGAGGAAACTGAAGCAAGCAGAGGTTAAGTGACTTGCCCAGGGTCATACAGCTACTAAGTGTCTGAGGGAGGATTTGAACTCAGGTCTTCCTGAGGCCAGGCAGAACACTCCATCCATTGCATCACCTGCCTCTGATACAAAATACAAAGACAATGAACCAATTCCTGCCCTCGAGGAGCTTATCATGGGCAGCCTGGGGGTGATGGCGGACAGAGTGCTGGGCCTGTGGTCAGGAAGACATGAGTGGAAATTTGGCCTCAAACACTAGTCATGTGACCCTCTGTTTGCCTCAGTTTCCTCCTCTGTAAAATGAGGATAAGAACAACACCTTCTCAGGGTTGTTGTGAGGATCCAATGAGGTAAGAATTACGAAGTGCTTCGCACACGGTGTCTGGCACGTAGTAGGTGCTTTATAGATGTGAGCTATTATTATTCATCGAGCCTTTCACAGGACCCTGTGCATAGTGGTTCCCTTTAGTATCTGATGCCACATTGGCTTCTAGGTCCTCCTGATGCCAAGGAAATGTTCCCTACCCAGTCTGTACCACGACCGCTTGTTGAGGAGGAGAGGTTCTCGCAGGATAAGAAACAGATTCCCAGACCCACAGCCCCAGGTCTCTGTTCTGTAGCCTTGTGAAATCCAGTGAGTTTAGAAGGCCAAGGCAAGCCAGAAGGTGGATTACCTGCTAAAGGGGCTGCTCATTTCTTCATCTATCTATCTACCTCCCATCCATGCATCCATGTATCTATTATCTATATATCCACCTGTCTATCGAGCCATCTATGTATCTAATCTATCGTCTATCGCTCATCTATACATATGTCTATATATATTATCTATCACCTTATCTATTTAATCTGTCATCTATTTATTTATCATCTATCTACCTCCCATCTATGCATCCATGTATCTGTTATCTATACATCCACCTGTCTATCGAGCCATCTATGTATCTAATCTATCATCTATTGCTCATCTATACATATGTCTATCTATATATTGTATATCACCTTATCTATTTAATCTGTCATCTATTTATCTATCATCTATCTATCTACCTCCCATCTATGCATCCATTTATCTATTATCTATACATCCACCTATCTAGCCATCTATGTATCTAGTCTATCATCTATTGTTCATCTATACATATGTCTATCTATATATTATCTATCACCTTATCTATTTAATCTGTCATCTATTTATCTATCATCTATCTATCATCTATCTACCTCCCATCTGTGCATCCATGTATCTATTATCTATACATCCGCCTGTCTATCTAGCCATCTATGTATCTAATCTATCATCTATCGCTCATCTATACATATGTCTATCTATATATTATCTATCACCTTATCTATTTATCTATCATCTATTTATCTATCTATCTATCTATCTATCTGTCTTTCTATCTATCCATCTAGCTAGCTATCTAGCTATCCCTCTTTATTAAGAATGTTGAGAAAAATTCTGTATAGCCCAAAGTTCTTCCAACCTTTGGGGATTTTTAGAATTTACAAAAACAGCCAGTGAGGGAAAGCTGGAGCCTGGCATCGACCCACTTTAACAGAAGGAAACCATCAGGAGAATGCCAATTTCCTCCTCAAAGATGGAGTATTTGCCGAGGAGCAGACAGATATCAAAACAAGGCTTACATGGGTTTCTCTAGGGGTGAGCTGGACATTTGCCTTCAGGTCTAGCACCTCCATTGACCTGCTTCCAGAGGGAGGCTCAGAGAACCAGACTCTCCCATTGCCTGAGCTAGGACAGAAGCCCAGGACAGATATTCTCACCTAGAATATCCTTCTGGGACTTGGAAGCCTGGACCTAGAGGGCAAGATTGGGGGAGGGTGCTGATTGGCAACTTATTAGCTAAGTGGGATGAAGGAGAGTACAGGATAACACCTGAGGTTGTAAACCTGGGTGATTGGTGCCCTGGTCAGACACGGGGATGCTAGGAAGAGGAGTGGATTTGGGGGAAAAGATCTAAGCCTGTTCGGCTTGTGGGATTCCCCGTGTCCTACACAAACTAAAAAATTGGGGCAGATGGCTCTTACTCATGGGTTAGCCCTGAGGTGATAGGGGAGGAGAGGGGATAGGGGATGGGGTAAATCTGCTGGGGTGAGGGAAAGAGCAGGTGTTTCCCAAGGGTACCAGTGTGACTTCAGCTGTGGGTTATAGGTAGCAGTGAGGTCATCACTCCCCTGAGGGGACAAAACTGGCTGGGAGGGATGAGAGTGGAAGTTTGCCCAGCCAGGACAGAGAAAGTGGGAGAACACTGGGGGTTAGGGTAAATGTGGCTGCATTGAGATCATCCCCTTGACTATTGTGGAGAGGTTGAGATGTAGCTCTTTTCCCACTCTCTGGCTGATGCCACCCATGCTTTGGGATCAGGCCATGGCCTCACTTTGGAGGCCACAGCCTTGGGCGACTCTGAGACTAGAGGTTTTACTTTCCAATGAGCAAGAATTTCTCTTCTCTCTCTCCCCTTTCCCAATTTCCACTGAACAACAACAACAACAAAAGAAATAAGTTAACGTTTACAGAGCACCCGCTATGCGCCAGGCACTGTGTGTGTGAAGCACTTCACAAATATTATATTCACAACCACCCTGGGAACTAGGGGCTGTTAATAGTTCCATTTTGTGGGTGAGGAAACTGAGGCAAACAGGGTGAAGGGACTTGCCCAGGGTCACACAGCTTGGAAGTGTCTTCCCGACTCCAGGACTGGTGCTTTATCTACCCATTTGTTCCTCATCACGAGGACGAAGAGTCAAGCAAATTTTCAAGCAAATGCCATGTCCATCACTGTATATCTCATTCTGTATTCAAGTCCACTCCCTCTCTGTTAGCAAGAGGGTGGCACGGTTCATCTTTGGTCTGATGAAATTGTGGGCTGTCTAAGACTACCCTTTGCAGAGGAGTTGTTGATTATTCACATTGATAAAGGAAATTCTTCACTGGGAGCTCCCGACACAAGGAAATCAAAGGCCAAGTTAAAAAAAATACATACATACATATATATTTTAAAAAAATATGTATACTATATTTAACATATTTTAAAATGTATATTATATTTTAATATAATATATAAATACATATCATACATGTATATTACATATAAATATATTATATATTTTAAAATCTATATGATATAGATTTTAAGCTACATAATATATTTAAATTACATAATATATTATATGTAATATATTTTAAAACATATATATATAATATGTGTGTATATTATTTAATATGCATATGTGTGTGGAGGTGTATGTAGAAACCTGTATGAGCACGTGCTGTCTCCCTGTGTAATGGAAACTTATTTTACAGATGAGGAAACAGAGACTCACAGAGGGTCAGGTGACTTGCCCAGGGTCACATAGCCAGACAGCACTGCAAGGGTCCGGTGCTCCCAGACCCAGCCCTGGACTCTTTCTACAACAACAGGCTTCCTCCTGTGATTCTCTCCAGCCTCTTCTGCCCCATATCGATCCATCATAATCCCCCTCAGAGTTAATGGGTTACAAGTTCTCAGAACACGCTTCACTGAATCTTTTAGAGAAATGTTGGGCTTTCTCAGCACAGTCTTCTTTGGCAATAAAACTGATTTCTTTTCTCCTTCCCTTTCTTCTTCTCTCTCTGTCTCCTTTCCTATGGGCCAGGCATGACGTCCTTGGTGCTCTCCTTGAGTCCTGCCTGCCTCTAAGCAGGAGGAGAAGCTGAGGAAGGCTTTGCACCATTCTGCACCCACTCTAATGGGATTAAATTGACTTCTAAAAAGAAACAGGCTAGTTCTCCTTTTCCTTCTCTTACCCCTTAATGCCAATTAGCCAGTGACGTCTTCCAGCCTACTAACACTAGTCACTGGATCTCAGACCTCCTGCTGGAAGGGACCCCAGAGGTCACCTACTCCAACCTCCTCAATTTGCAGATGAAGAAACTGAGGCTTAGAGGGTACAAGTAATTTGCCCAGGATCCCACAAGAAGTAACAGAAGGGAGAGAAATTATTTAAGAGAAAAGGATGTTCTGAGAGCTGGGAGGTGGCGGTGGGGGAAGGAGAAAGGGAAAACCAGATGCCGTCACTGTTGGGATGGTCAGAGAAGAAGCTTGGCCATCTCCACTGCACATCGACGGGCCACTCTGGGATCACGGGGTGTGGCTCCAGGTTCTGAGGTGCTGGACAGCTCCTTACCCATCAATTTTCACAGTCCGTGTTGGGGTCTGGGCTCCCTTCCCTCCCTTAGAGCTGACTCTTTGCCTTTGTAGAGACCCCAGAACCACTTGGCAAGCCTTCCTTGACTCTCTCATTTTTCCCCAAGCTCTGATTTGGAATGATGATGTCTCCTTGTTGTTCTTAGAACCTGGGCTATGTTTCTAAACTGAGCCCAGACCTTGCCTTGTGTGAAGGAAGCTGGAAACTTCCCTGGCTGGGCAAGGAGAGCAGGCCAACTCCTTCTCCTTGAACTCTGTGCCCTCTGCCCATTCTGCAGACTCCTTCGGGGTTTGTGGAGGTATTTATTTGGAAAGGGAAGCAGCCATGAAATAAGATCAATTTCTGGGAAGGTCTAATGGAAGAACGAGGAGAGCTCTGCGCCTCAGTTTCTTTTTCTGTTAAATGAGGGAGTTGGATTTGATGACCACTAAGGTTCCTTTTGACAAAATCTATGATCTTGTGATTTCCCCTCCCCCACAGCAGTTTAAAGACTTGGAGATCATAATAATACACCTCTCTAGACCCAGTTTCCTCATTTGTACAGTAATACCGACTGTCTCACAGAGCAAGCTCAGTGTAGTGAATAAAGGTCTGGGCATTAAAATCCAGCCACTGGTGCTTATGGCATCATGCCTCTTCAACTCCAGAGAAATCACTTAAGCTCTCTGAGCCTCAGTTTCCCTCTCTGTAAAAGGGGGACAATAGTGACCCCAACCCCCCAGGGTTGTTGTGAGGCTCAAATGAGAGATTCTTTGTAAAGCACTTGGCAAACCTCTAACTGTTATATAAACCCTAGCTGTGGGTCTAGGTTAAAATCCGCTTGAGGGTAGGGACTGCGTCTTGCCCTTCTAACGACCTTCCTCTCCCAACCTGCCACCCTCCCCAGCTTTGAGTACACAGTAGGTACTTAACACTTGCTGATCCATTACTCACCATCCACCAGTGCAATGTTGAGTCCTCTGCCAACGTTATTTTTCACGCCACTCATGAGTCTAGGGAAAGGAAGAAAAGAGAGAGGCAGCAGCCTTAGCATGGACATAAACCAGCACTCAGAGCAGCCCTGTGAAGACAGAATGACGGACACCTGTGCAGATGGAGTGTGGCTATGGGTGTTTCCTCCGAGGAGCCTTCGGGGCAGCTCATTAAGAAGCAGGTCAAAACAACATTTGGCCCAATAATAGCCAGTGATAGAGACAATTAGCTCTCTTTCCATCTCATTGAATGGTATATAGGATAGAGAGCTGGTGTTGTAGCCAGCAAGACCGGGATTCAAGTTTCACTTCTGATACCAGTCACCTACCCTTTCTGCACTTGAGGCAGCTCTCTAAGGCTGCTGAGGAGATGCTGACTTGCATCAGTGAAAGGGAGTGCCCTCACCTGGGAGTTTCCAATACTAGAGGGACCACAGACCTAGGCCCGATCTCTACCTCATCAAGGCCTGGGCTTTCAGGTACCATTTGCTATGAGAAGACAAAGCCTGAAAATAACTCCTCTGGTAGAATATGCCAGAAAACTCTCCTTGCCAGCCTCCTCCCTGGTCTTTGCCTTCATTTATAAGACAAAGTTCTTTCTGGTTAGAACATTACTCTTCAAAATAAATACTTACATTTTACCTTGGTTAGGTTTAAGCCAACTTTTATTGGCTGTAGTTCTTATCTGATCCAGTGGGTACATGTGATGTTTTGGGGTGTATATGTGAGGAGGTCTCCTGGGAGGTTTCTGACATAGTTTCTTTTCCAGCTCTGGGCATATAACCCAAGAACTATTTGTTCAACTCAATCACTGTTAGCTAATCAAGAGAGACAGCATGGCATTGTGGATGGGGGCAATGGACTTGGAGTCAGGAGGATCAGGGTTCAAATCCTGCCTCAGACACTTACTAGCTATATGAACCTGGGTAAGTCATTGAACTTCTTATGCCTCGCTACGAAGAGGGGGTTGGGTTTGATGGCCTTTGAGGTCTTTCCTAGCTCTTAATCTATGATCCTATGTACTGTTAATTGACCGGTCAACACCCAAGAATGAGCAATCCCTTGTAAGTACGACAGACACTACTCACCACCCGCAATCTGGGATGTCATTCTGGCCCACCCTTCCCTCCTCCCAGGTGATCTACATTGATAGGAAAATCAAGACCATCCTTATACCTCCTACCCATTCATCTTCCCCCCAGTCCCTTGCCGAAGGGACTTCTTTGGTGATTGGAAACCTGAATTCTCTAACAGACCCATTTAAATAATCATGAGACCATGGCATTCAAATGGCCCCAGGAGACATATGATTCTAGATATGGACAGGGAGGAGTGAGACCACCTCTCTGGCTCGAGGGTGGGGAAGGGGTTGCTCAGAGACTTACATGCTGTCTTCAAAACATATGGAGGGTCCCACAACATTGGCAGCTCCACTTGTGATCTTAAAGGCAAAGAAATCCTGTGGGCATTTCTTGCCATTGTCACATTTATTTCTTGAATGCTCTGTGGGGAGAACAGAGTGGTGTTAGTGACACCCAAGGGAGCAAGCCACATGCAGACAGAGAAGAGGGAACTGGTGAGGGTTTCCCCAGTATCGAACTGGGATCATGTTTAACCAGCATCAGTTGACTGAACAAATTGAGAAATGAAAAATTTTGGTCTAATAGCCTATTTTAGGAGATGGTGTGGTGGATGAAGAAGAGGTTTTGTGAACTGGGAAGACTCAGATTCAAGGTCTGCCTCTGACATGTACTGGTTTTGTGGTCTTGGGCAAATTCCTGGACACTTCTACGTGTCTCCTGACAACTTTCTAAGATCCTGTGTTGCTGAGACAGTACCAATGTGCATTGGTAGAGAGAATGCCCTCACTTGGATATTCCCTATACTATTGAAATCTCAGGTCCAGTCCCTAACCTGTGACCACCCCTATTCCTCAGGTCCCTATCTCTAATCCTGTGACTCCAGGTCTCCTGGCTGTCAGGCCAGAGCTCTTTCTGAATTGTTGGGGACAGTAAGACACCACACTGCCTCCCAATGGTGCTTTCCAGATGGAAGAGCATTTTCCTCAGAGTGAATAACCCTATAGGGTAGGTAGTACAAAAATTTTAATTCCATTTTACAGATGAAGAAACTAAAGGCCAGAGTAGTTAAACCACTGGGTCCAGGTTCCACATGTAAGTATCCAAGGGGCTCTGTTCAAATAGGGCTCCTGAACTCAGTGGTGGATCTGGCAAACTCCACCTAGGGAACCTGCTCTTGCCTCCTCTATCCAACTGGAACCCCACCTTCAGGAATGGACCTGTAGAAACCATGGTGTGAGAGTTTTAATCCACTCAGGTTTAGAACTCTGCCCCCATGGGTGAGTGAATGACTCATCTAGCTGACTATATCCAGCAGCACCCAGAACATACTTCCCATCTGTCCACCCCAGACCTCTTGCCTTCTGCCCTGGTACCACAGGGGCATACCTCCCCATGACCCCTTTTCAGCTCTTCCTCTGGTAACAGTCCTCAAACCCATACTCCCACTGGAAAAGGCACGATAATCAGCTCATCGCTGATTCCACTCAACATTCCTGATGACCCAGACCAAAACTCTCCCTCCTGGCTCCCATCTGTCTCTTTGTGTTGTCACCTTCTATGAGGATGTAAGCTTCTTGAGAGCAAAGAGTGACTTACTGGCTGGTATATAATGGATGCTTAATAAATGCTTTTTCCTTCCTTCAAGACTGGCAACCATGATAGCTAATAACAGCTAGTACTTATAGAGTGTCAAATATCCCATTTTACCCATACAACACCCTTGGTAGGTACACTCCATTATTATTCCTATTTTACAGATGGGGAAACTGAGGCAAATAGATGTTTAAGTGACTTTCTTAAGTTCACAAAGCCAATAAGTGTCTGAGGCTGGATTTGAACTCAGGTCTTCCTGACTCCAGGGCCAGCAGTCTAGTCACTGGGCCACCTAGCTACCTCAAGCCAATGAGGTAGGAATTATAGAATTCCTTTTCCTAATGAGGACCTCAACCACCTCAAAAGAGTGTAGGGGCCAGAATCAGGCTGGACCATAGGAGATTTCTTGCATTTTTAATTGTTAAAATTACCCTAAAACCTCGTCTCTGCAAATGTAACACTGTGGTGCCAGATCTGCCCTCCACCCCCCTTTTTAATGAGAGCATATAAAGAAAAATAGCTCTTTGAACTGTTGTCCCCCAGGGCTGTTTGCATGCAGGGGATGAAACCCATGGCTTTCTGCCTGACAGGTTATAATTTATATTAATGTGTGTTTTTAACACTACCTGACAGTTCAGAAGGCACCATTAGGGAGAAGTGGATAAATGCAGAATTAGGGAATTTGGGGCTGTAGGGGAAAAGGAGCATTAAACAGGCAAAATCTCTATCAGAACAGAGTCAGTCTGGTTCTGTTTTTTGTAGAGATGGAAGCATTGCTGACCTCCAGAGGGGGAGGCTGATTGAGAGTCCATGATGTGCTGGGGGCACCTGAGAGGTCATCAGCATGGCCTCTGGGAGGATGCATCCCCTTCCAGAGAGCCCTGCATTCCAGAAGGACCCCAGCACGGGGTTCTGTGATAACCTTGAGGAAGCAGCCCCCATCAGAGGCACCCAAGAGGATGTCCTTTCTCCTCCCAGGATCTGGGGAAAGGGAAGGGAAGCTGGTCTTTCTGAGAGTCATGGGAGGAGAAGGAAGAGGAAGAGGAAGAAGAAAAGGAAGTAGAGGAGGAGGAAGAGAAGAAGGGGAAGAAGAAATAGGAAGAGAAGGATATACAGGAGGAGGAGGATAAGGAAGAAGAAGGAGGAGGAGGAAGGGGAGGAGGAAGAGAAGAAGGGGAAGGAGAAATAGGAAGAGGAAGAGAAGGAGAAAGAGGAGGAAAAGGAGGTAGAGGAGGAGAAGGAGGAAGAGAATAAGGGGAAGAAGAAATAGGAGGAGGAGGAGAAAGGGGAAGAAAAGAGGAGGAAGAGGAGGAGGAGGAAGAGGAAGAGGAAGAGGAGAAAAAGAGGGAAAATAATGTTATTAACTACCTAAAAGAGAAATTAATTTTGAATTGATGGAGCATATATGTATATATTATACATATACATATGTGTAGGGAAAGGAGAGAAACAGAGAAGAACAGAGAGAAGAGAGAACTGGAGTGAGATACACACACACAGACATAGAGACAGGAGAGAACAGGAAGGGGGAGAGAGACAGAGAGACAAAGAGAGAGAGAGACAGAGAGAGAGAGGGAGAGAGGTAGTATGTAATTTTATCTATATCTATATCTATACATGACATGTGACTTGTAAATACACCTCTATACATCTGTATGTACAGGCACATATATTCATATATAAATGCATGTGAGAGAGGTTTATTGACTCCCAAAGACAAAGAGAAGGCACACCCTACTGGAACCTTGAACCTTTCCAAGCTCCCAGCAAAGGCTGAGCCTGTGGGAGACAAACCCAGAAGGATTCCAAGCTGTCCAGGTTCCCAGAAGGACATCTATGTTGGTTGTTTAAGGTTAATTGTTAACAGGATCTGACTTTTATTGGTTTCCAGTTCCTGGTGATATGGTTTCTTTACCGGTTCATAAGAGAAAGGCAACAGGAGCTGGCACACCCCCTTGAAGCAGCTGCTCTCGCATACAAGAAATGCTGAAAAGAGGACAACTCTTCCCAGCTTCCCCTTCAAGAAAAATGAAAATCAAAATGTCTCTCTATGGTAAATTTGAATCAGCTGAAGATCCTGCCTCTGGGTTCCTGGCTTTCTCTGCCTTCATCCTTCCTGGTTCATGCTCAGACCCTCTTGCCATCTCTGCCTGGGTCTGCCTCCTCTTACCCAACTGGCAGGGATCCCAGGGAAAAGGGCAATACTTGCCTTGTCTCTGGCCTTCTCAGCATCATCATGTCAGTTGACTCTGTCAAATCTGCTGATGGACTTTTCTGGGTTAAAATTGGGCTGGAAAGCTGATTAGTCTGCCCAGGCTAACATTCCAAATTAGCCTCCACCCAGCAAATATTTATTCAACACCTGCTGGGTCTCTGAGAATGGCAAAAGCCCATGAGAAGAGTTAATAGTGATGACAATTAGGTCTCTCTCGTGGTCTAGATGAGAGAACCTTTGCTGGAGCCAGGAAGACCTGGGTTCAAGTCCTCACTCTAACCCATCCTGGCTCTGTGACTCTGGGCACCCAGGTGGCCTCCCCAACACCTAATCTCTCTGTGCCCTAGGCAGCTCTATAAGACTCTAGGTCACAGGTACTACCTGCTTTTTGTTCTGGAAATTCTCTGGACCAGTGAAATCACAGGTCTAGTCCCTATTCCAACATATCAGGTGCTGTGCTGGGTTCTGGGCACATAAAGACAAAAATGAAAATGGGGCCTGCCTTCAGGGAGCCTATAGTCAACTGGGGATGGGGGAAACACATACATGTATAAGTCAGTACAGAATGAATGTGAAGTAATTTCAGGTTGGGGGGCAGGGTGCTGACAGCTGGGGATATCAGGAAAGGCTCCTTCTAAGAGGTAGCAGATGAACTGAGATCTGAAGGGACTTGTCTGCTGTCCTTGGTCCTTGACCTTCCTTCTGTTCCTCCCCTCCTCCCAACAGCCTAACAGACTATGAAGCACTTTAGACCAGGAATCAGAAGCCCTGGGTTCCAGTCTGAATCTGTTCCTTTGTAACTGGGTGACCTTGGCCAGATGATAGTGTTTCTGAGCTTCCACTTTCTCATCTATAAATAAGGGACAATGGTGTCTATCCTATTTACTTTTCCATGTGAAACCCATGTATGAATAAAGCAATAGGCCATTAGAGCTGGAAAGGGTCTTGAAGATCATCTGGTCCAACTCTCTCATTTTACTGAGGTCCAAGTGACTTGTCCAAAGACACACACAGAGTGGCAAGGGCAGGATTAGAACCTAGGTCTCCTGACTTTGAAACCAGGGGTCTTTCCCTGGTATCATGTCATATGTGAAAACTGGAAGACCTGAAGATACGATGCAATGCAGATTCAAGGTATCCCCATTAGTATAATAAATGGGCTGCTATGTTAGTGAGTACTTGATCCCTGATGAAGGGATGCTGACAAGGAGAGAGGAGTCCTGCATGAAGTAGATGAGGTATCCTTCATACCCAATAGCCAATAAGCTACAAGTCTCACTTATTCTTCCCAAAGAAGTGTACTGCTCTGACATCCATCCCCTTCTCTCCACTCGTATGGTCCCCTCCCTAGATTAGGCCCCCATCTGCTCTCACCTGGACATTACAAGAGCCTCTTAATTTTCTCTGGCTTCTCTTCTCTCCTTTCCCTGAACATCCCAGAGCTGCCAAAATATACCCTTAAAGTCCATGTCTGACTATGTCAGTCTGAAGCTCAAAAAGCTTCAATGTCTCTCTAGGATAAAATACATACTTCTCAGCTTGGCATTGAAAGTCCTTTCTGGTGTGTTCCGGCTTCCTTTGCAGGCTCAGGCATGTGCTACTTCCATTAGGGTCCACGCAAACTAGGCTGTTTTCTCTCCCCCACATTTGGCCTTCATCTCCCACCTCGGTGCCTTTGCTGGCTGCCCCATACCTGAAATATATCCTCTCCTCATCCTGGTCTCTTACAATCCTAGACTTCCTTCAAGGCTCAGCTGACATGCCATTTTCACATGCCTTGCTTGATCCCTCTAGTACAGGGGCCCTTCCCCCAGCTCCATGAGCCCCCAAGGGGCTGGTGGATAGATTTCAGAGAGTCTGAGCACTTGGATGGGGACAACATTACATCTTTAATTTCATATAATTGATTATCTTTGTTATCCTGTGCGGTTTATTTTGTGCTCTGACAGACAGGCTTCAGAGGACAGCACAGACTTCAGCAGACTGTTCAAGGGGACCATGACACAGCAAAGGTGAAGGACCCTCCTGACCTGGTGGTTAGTGCTGACTCTTTCCTCAAGCAATCATGCATCTGTCCTAAACCCCAGTAGAACGTAAGCTACCCGAGGGCAGAGATGTCTCATTTTTGTCTCCAGTGCCTAGCAGTGACATCATGTCACTTAGTACTGTTGTTGGAGTAGGCCTCTAGTTTCTAGAACTCTCCAGTTCCAAGACTCTAAAATCCTGATTTTTCTTGACTCAGCTGACTAGCAGCATCGAAGCAGAAACGTTGGACCTGAGAGACATCACATGGTGGGGTGGGGGTGGGGGAGGATGCCTTCCGGGGGCTCTGAGGGTCTTAGTTATCTAACCAGCAGCAGGCTGGCTTGGATTTCTCCCCCTCCCCTCCTTGAAAAATGGTATTTACTAAACCATCCCTGCCCCTGCCCTGAGTCACGCTGAGCAAAGTGACTGGAAGGCCTTTTGCCAAACACAGTGTCAAGACTAATTAACCTCAGCTGCAGTCCCCTAATCGGTAACACTTCCCAGGAGCTCCCTAGGCTTTGCCTGTCTCAGTGACTGTGGCTACACAGACAAAACGCCCAGCTGCCCCAGCCTGGTGGCAGACCCAGAAGGCCCTCTGTCCAGAGCAGCCTCACCCAGCCAGTCTGTGGCCATGGAAAAAGCCCAGGCCACCACATCCAGGACGACACACAGGGGCTTGTTTACAACCTGTCTGGTTTGGCTTTATAAAGGAAAGGAAAGAAGGAAGGAAGGAGGGAAGGAAGGAAGGAAGGAAGGAAGGAAAGAAGGAGGGAAGGCGGGAAGGAAGGAAGAAGGAAGGAAGTAGGGAGGAAGGGAGAGATGGAAGGAGGGAAGAAGGAAGGGGGGAAGGGAGAAGGGCAGGAGGAAGGAAAGAGGAAGGAAGGAAGGAAGGAAAGAAGGAGGGAGGGAGGGAGAGATGGAGGGAGGGAAGAAGGAAGGGGGGAAGGGAGAAGGGCAGGAATAAGGAAAGAGGAAGGAAGGAAGGAAGGAAAGAAGGAGGGAGGGAGAGATGGAGGGAGGGAAGAAGGAAAGAGAGAAGGAAGGAGGAAGGGAGGGAGAGATAGGAAGGGAAGAGGGAAGGAGGGCAGGAAGGAGGGCAGGAGGAAGGAAAGAAGGGAGGGAGAAAGGAAGGAAGGAGGCAGGGAGGGAGAGAAGGAGGGAGGGAGGGAGGAAGGAGGGAAGGAAGGAAGGAAAGAAGGAGGAAGGAGGGAAGGAAGGAAGGAAAGAAGGAGGAAGGAGGGAAGGAAGGAGGAAGGGAGGATATTATGTTTGATGTCAGAAAGAAGTGCTTAAGAATTGAGAGCTATCTGAAGGTAGGAATGGGCTGAATCGGGAGGGCCTGGGATCCTTCTCATTTCTAATCTCTGGTTCCCAACATCTGATAGAGCACCAGCCTTGGAGTCAGGAAGATCTGGATTCAAATCTAGCCCCAGGAAGAAGTTTATTAGCTGTATGGCCTTAGGCAAGTCATTTTTAGCTTCTTCTAGCTTCAATGATGCTGCATCACCCATGGGTAAAATGAGGGGGCTGGACTCGGTGACTCCTTGGGTCCATTCCAGCTCTCAATCTAGGATCCACCTGGACTGGTCTTTCCTGCCTCTGTTCAAACCTCCTGGTACTGAATTTCTGGAATAGAAGTCTGATTCAGTCTCTGACTACCATTTTTGGCCGAGTGGCCCTGCCTCCCTTTCTTCCTGTTTCCAAGAGGGGCGGAAATTGAAATAGCAAAAAGAACGCATTTCAGGATTAATATTGGGACGGGGGTCAAGCTGCAGAGACCCTCTTCTCTGCCCAGCACGAATCTGATTTTCTGACAGCTTCTGTTGCCCATGACCCAGGGTACCTGTACACATGCTCCCCAACGTGTAGGCTTTCATCCGATTATGGGAAGAACATCACATCGATACAGGAAAGGGGATTATTCTGGACTGCAGGGAGAATGTGAAGTTTGCCCAGAGTCTAATCAGCTGCAGGCTGGGCCTTATAAATCCTGTGTCAACGTGCTGGCTTAAACAGTCTTTGCCAGAATTGATTTTCTGACCTTTGTGTTCAGAAGCTGCTGGTGCTGGCTCTGGCTACACAGATGAAAAGAATTGGAGACGGTGCTCCTTGCAGCTGGGATTTTCCCACATGGGAGGGCTGTTTAGAATCCTGTTTAGTGGGATTCGAAGTCTGCATTTCTCTCAGACCTGCTGCATCAAGCCAGCATCCTTGCATGGACCCCGGGAGGGAAAGGCCCCTGTGAGCATGCCCTGCTTGGGGACCCCTAGGCCAGCATCCCTTCAGGGAGCATCAGTAGCAGGAGGACCTGAGCAGTGGTCAGTCTTCCTGCTCCTGATCCAGACCCATTCATTATAATTGGCTTTTTTCACTGAGTTGTGGTTGGTGGGGATGAGGAGGACTCTGTAGCCCTGGTCAGTGTCTATTATGTCCCCTGGACCCTTGGTCCAGTTTCCTCAAAGGGTCCTCCACCAAGAAGAAGTATAGAGCTGAGAATCAAAGGGTCTGAGTCTGACTCATGGCTGATTCACTTAGGGCCACCCCCTAAATGTGGGCTGCGGGGGAGCATGCCTTTGGGGAAGGACGTGACATCTCCTAAAGGGCTTTCAGCCCCCCAGATCTTTCCCCCACTTGTCTGTCTGTCACAGAACCTAAGTTTCTACTATTAACTCTACTTTTGGGTCATTTTAGCATAGACCTAGAGCAGGAAGGGATGGGTAGAGGTCATTCAGTCCAAGCTCCTCATTTGATGCAAGAGGAAACCGGGGCCCAGAGAGCTAAAGTGACTAGTTTAAAGTCACACAGATTGGGAGTAGAAGAGCCATGATTTGAACAAGGCTCTGGGACTTCAAGTTTAAGAGTTTTTCTAGGCACCATATTGCAAGCAGGGCCAACAGTTTAGTAAGAAAGGAAGGAAGGGAGGAAGGAAGGAAAAAAAAAGAAAGAAGAGAAAGAGAGAGGGAGAAAGGAAGGAAGAGAGGGAGGGGTGGAGGGAGGGGGGAAAAGAGAAAGGGAGAGAGGATGGAAGGGAGGGAGGAAAAG
This sequence comes from Trichosurus vulpecula, assembly GCF_011100635.1. NCBI lineage: Eukaryota > Metazoa > Chordata > Mammalia > Diprotodontia > Phalangeridae > Trichosurus > Trichosurus vulpecula. The sequence goes on along the minus strand of NC_050581.1, from coordinate 185,144,346 downwards.
AGAGGGAAGGAGGAAGGAAGGAAAGGAAGAAGAGAAGAAGGAAGGAAGGAAGGAAAGAAAGAAGGAAGGAAGGGAAGAAGAGAGGGAGGGAGGAAGGAAGGGAGAGAGGAAAAGAGAGGGAAGGAGGAAGGAAGGAAAGAAGGAAGATATTTCAAAATGAAGGTGCTGTACAAAAGAAAGAGATCAGTAAAATTTCAAAAACACCCACAGAATTAAGCATCCAGGATGCCCAAGCATCGTGCCAGGCTCCAGAGATACAAAGATAAAACCCACAGAATTCCATCCCGCGAGGGGTTTACACTCCATGATCAGTAGCTCCAGAGGGTCCTGCCTGAGCCTTTTGCCTAGCACGCATCTCCTTTCTGCTGCTAATCCAGCCTCTTCCCCACCTCTGGCAGGACTCTTAGAGCAGCCTCCTAATTGATCTCCCTGCCTCAAGTCTCACCTTTCTCTGATACATCTTCTATTTGGTTCCCAAATTATGACTCCTAAAACATCTGTACTCCTGTACTCAAACATCTTTAGTAATTCCCTATTGCCTCTAGGATAAAATACAACGTCCTCAGTCTGACATTTAAAGCCCTTTATAGCTTTTTACTCTTTTTCCATCCACCTGTTTTCTCTAGATTTTCAGACTAGGTGGACCAATGAGGGGGGGAGAAGGAGGAAATTTTTCCTCCTTCCGTTCCCTCTATTCCTACCCCACAAATGAACAGAGAGGCCTTGCATCACAAACAGCTTATACTAGCCCAGAGGAGCCTGAGATTACAATCTATGGAACTCCCCTGCTCAACAAACCTAGTGGTTCCCTATTAACTCTAGGATCAAATTCAAAATCCTCTGTTTGACATTCAAAGCTCTTCACTGCCTGGCACCAACTCACCTTTCTTGCCTTGTTAACACATTATTCCCCTTGATCCACTCTACCATCCAGTCAAACTGTCCTTCTTACTGTTCTTCACACACGACAGCTCATCTCCATTCCTGTGCTTTCCAACAGGCTGTGCCCCATGCCTGGAATGCCTTCCCTTCTCATTTTTACCTCTTAGAATCTATTTCCTCCAAAGCTCGGCTCAAATGCTTCCTGCATGAGGCATCTCCTCATCCCCCAGCTGCTGGTGCCTACTCTCAGAAATTACCTCACATTGACTTTGTGTGTCTTTACACATGTATGTACACACACACACACAGAGCACATGCTTATTTTGTGTACATCGAACCTTTGAACTTTCTTTTTCCTCTGCTTGGATGCTCTCTTTCCTCGGATCCATCTCTTGGAATGCCTGGTTTCCTTCAAGACTCAGCTCCGATGTCACCTTTTACAGGAGGCCTTTTTGTTTCCCACAGATGGTAGCACCTTCTCCTATGAAGGTATCTTTCATCTCTTTTTTATGTGTCCTACTACTACTACTACTACTACTACTACTACTACTACTACTACTACCACTACTACTACTACCACTACTACTACTACCACTGCTGCTGCTGCTGGTATTGCTACCATCACCACACCTACTTCTACTACCACTACCACCACTACTACTGATACTACTATTACTACTACTACTACCACCACTATCACCACCACCACTACCACCACTACTACTACTATATACTACTACTACTACTACTGCTGCCACCACTATCACTACCACCACCACCACTACTACTACTACTACTACTACGAGCTAGCATTTATACAACGCTCCCTATGAACGAGGCACTGGGCTAAGCACTTTATAACCATTATCTCTTTTGGTCCTTGCCACAACTCTGGGAGGTTGGTGCTATTATTATCCCCATTTTACAGGTGAGGAAACTGAGGCAGAGGTAAAGTGATTCGCCTAAGGTCACAGCTAGTAAGTCTCTGAAGCTGGATTTGAACTCAAATCTTCCTGACTCTAGGCCCGGAACTTTATCCACTGTATCACCTGGCTGAATGTATGTATGTGGACATGCACATCCCTTTGTCTATAGTTACATTAATGTGGTCTCCCCCTGTAGGAATAAGCTTCCTGAGAGCAGCAACAGTTTCATTTTTGTCTACTGTATACTTAGTATATTGTGCATGCAGCAGGTGATTAATAAATGTTTGTGGGTTGATTGGTTGATTGATATAGAAAAATAAGGTTCTACTTACTCTCACTGGTTGTCTTTGAGGAAAAATCTGCATGGAGGGAGAAAGGAGACATGATTAGAATTCACCTCAGGAGAAAGAGAGCCCTGGAGCTGAGGGGAAGAAAGAAAGAAGTCTAAGGGAAATAACACCATTTTCTGCCCCTGGGAAGTTTAAACAGAGCCCTCGTCATTACAGGACCTCACTAAAGGTGACTTAAAAAAAGTCAAATGTGGGCAGAGCCAAGATGGCGGCTGGAAAGCAGGGGCGTGCCTAAAGCTCTCCCTAGGACCCTCCAAACACCTATAAAAATGGCTCTGAACAAATTCTAGAATTGCAGAAGCCACGGAATAGCAGAGGGAAGCAGGGCTGCAGGCCAGGACAGCCTGGATGGTCGCTGGGTAAGGTCTATCATACAGAGCTGGGAGCGGAGCAGAGCAGAGCCCAGCGTGGGTCCCACCCGGACCAATCAAACCGGGAGACAGGCAGAACAGGCCCTAGCACCCTGAATCAGTGAGCTGTGGCAGTTACCAGACTTCTCAACCCACAAACACCAAAGACAACACAGAAGGTTAGTGGGAAAAAACTTCGGGGACAGAGGAAAAGGAGTTTGTGGTTCGGCCACTGCCCTGGGGGCAGCCGTGGTGGTGCAGCTACAGAACCACAGGTGCGGTTGCTTCCGGTCCCAGGGCCACCTGGTGGGAGGAATTAAGTGGCAGATCTGAGTGGGAGTAAAGAGCCTGCTCAGATCTGAGTTGCAATCTGGGTTGTCAGTTCTTGGGGGAGGAGGAGCGCTGGTGTGGCAGAGCTTGCTGTGTAGAAAAAGCTCTGAAAACAACAGCGCAGCCCCTCAAGCTTGGGACAAAGTACCTTCTATTCTACAAGCAGTCATACCCCGATGAAAAACTCAAGGGTCAAGTAGTGTGACCAGAATGGCCTTTGTTTTCTTTGGGTGGCTCAGTTTATCTCATTGGGTGCTGGACCTGGTTCTCCTCTTCCGGGGCAGGAAGCCCAGAGACCATGCCTGGGAACAGAGAACTTCCAGTGTGACCTCTTCCAGGGCAGGAAGCCCACAGACCATGCCTGGGAGCAGAGAACTTCCTGTGTGATGAGTCATGGGGCTGGCTGAGGGGAGGTGTTGACTCCAGAGCCATGCCCTATTGGGTGCTAACCTAGGGGAAGGGGCCAACGCAAGAACCAATTGGCCCTGGTCATTCAGGTGGCACTTGATGATGTCAAAAACTCTATAAGGGGGGAGAAGACGGCTTGAAGATTCTTCTTTCCTTTTCCAGTTGGTGTGGGAGCAGTGGCGAGCGTGACTCTGGGCCAGCCCTTGCTCTCGGGCTGAGCCCAGATGTTGGTAACAATGAACTGTAGTGGGTCTCTCTGTTGATATTTGTAATTTGTTTGTATTTTGTTCTGAAGTTTGGGGTGCTGGTTTTGTTTTTCCCCTGAACTAAATGAATGTTCTGAACTTCGGGGTGCTGGCTTTTTCCCCTGAAGTAAGTGAATGAACCTGCATTGGGTCTGTCTGTTGATATTTGTAATTTGCTTGTATTTAGTTCTGAAGTTCGGGGTGTTGGCTTTTTCCCCCGACCTAAATGAATGTTGCCTGTATGCTCCCCTGAACTAACTGAATGCTGGATTAAAGTAAGCTGGTCAACCCCTTCACCGTGCTTTCCTTGTTTAAGCAGATAAAAAGAACCTGTGCTTTCCTGGCTTGCTGGCAGTCTCCTGGGTGCATCTTATGCCCCCACAGAAGCTGCTAGCTGGATTGTTAAAACAAGTAGTTGGCTGGGAACATGGCCAGGCAGTGAAAATGCACTCAGATTCAGACTCAGACTTTGGAATCATTTTTTGGTGACAAAGAAGACCAAAACATACAGCCAGAAAATGTCAACAAAGTCAAAGAGCCTACACCAAAAGCCTCCAAGAAAAACATGAACTGGTCTCAGGCCATGGAAGAGCTCAAAAAGGATTTGGAACAGCAAGTTAGAGAAGTAGAGGAAAAATTGGGAAGAGAAATGAGAGTGATGAGAGAAAACCATGAAAAATAAGTCAATGACTTGCTAAAGGAGACCCAAAAAATACTGAAGAAAATAACACCTTAAAAAATAGAATAAGCCAAATAGCAAAAGAGCTCCAAAAAGACAATGAGGAGAAGAATGCCTTGAAAGGCAGAACTAGCCAAATGGAAAAGGAGGTCCAAAAGACCACTGAAGAAAATACTACCTTGAAAATTAGATTGGAGCAAGTGGAAGCTAGTGACTTTATGAGAAATCAAGATATTATAAAACAGAACCAAAGGAATGAAAAAATGGAAGACAATGCGAAATATCTCATTGTAAAAACCATTGAGCTGGAGAATAGATCCAGGAGAGATAATTTAAAAATTACTGGACTACCTGAAAGCCATGATCAAAATAAGAGCCTAGATATCATCTTTCAAGAAATTATCAAGGAAAACTGCCTGGATATTCTAGAGCCAGAGGGTAAAATAGAAATTGAAAGAATACACCAATTGCCTCCTAAAAAAGATGCCAAAAAGAAAACTCCTAGGAACATTGTTGCCAAATTCCAGAGCTCCCAGATCAAGGAGAAAATACTGCAAACAGCCACAAAGAAACAATTTGAATATTGTGGAAACACAATCAGGATAACACAAGATCTAACAGCTTCTACATTAAGGGTCCGAAGGGCTTGGAATACGATATTCCAGAGGTCAATGGAGCTAGGATTAAAACCAAGAATCACCTACCCAACAAAACTCAGTATCATGCTCCAAGGCAAAAATATGGATTTTCAATAAAATAGAGGACTTTCAAGATTTCTCAGTGAAAAGACCAGAGCTGAATAGAAAATTTGACTTTCAAGCACAAGAATCAAGAGAAGCAAGAAAGGTAAACAAGAAAGAGAAATCATAAGGGACTTACTAAAGTTGAACTGTTTTGTTTACATTCCTACATGGAAAGATGATGCGCATAATTCATGAGACCTCAGTATGAGGGTAGCTGAAGGGAATATACAAACATATATACATATATGTATGTATGTATATATATATATATATAGAGAGAGAGAGAGAGAGAGGGGGGGGGCACAGGGTGAGTTGAATATGAAGGGATGATATCTAAAAAAATAAAATCAAATTAAGGGATGAAAGAGGAATATATTGAGAGAGGGAGAAAGGGAGAGATAGCATGGGGATAAATTATCTTGCATAAAAGTGGCAAGAAAAAGCAGTTTTGTAGGAAGGGAAGAGGGGGCAGGTAAGGGGGAATGAGTGAATCTTGCTCTCTTTGGATTTGACCTGAGGAGGGAATAACATACACACTCAATTGGGTATCTTACCCCACAGGAAAGAAGGAGGAAGGAGATAAAACAGGGGGATGATAGAAGGGAGGGCAAATAGGGGGAGGAGGTAATCAAAAGCAAACACTTTCGAAAAGGGACAGGGTCAAGGGAGAAAACTGAACAAAGGGGATAGGATGGGAAGGAGCCAGATATAGTTAGTCTTTCACAACATGAGTATTGTGGAAGGATTTTACATAATGATACACATGTGGCCTATGTTGAATTGCTTGCCTTCTTAGGGAGGGTGGGTGGGGAGGGAAGAGGGGAGAGAATTTGGAACTCAAAGTTTTAAAAGCAGATGTTCAAAAAAAGTTTTTGCATGCAACTAGGAAATAAGATATACAGGCAATGAGGCATAGAAATCTATCTTGCCCAACAAGAAAGTAATGGAAAAGGGGATGGGGGGGGAGTGGTGTGACAGAAGGCATGGCTGACCGGGGAATGGGGCAATCAGAATATATGCCATCTTGGAGTGGGGGGGAGGGTAGAAATGGGGAGAAAATTTGTAATTCAAACTCTTGTGAAAATCAATGCTGAAAACTAAAAATATTAAATAAATAAATATTTTTTTTTAAAAAAAGACCAAATCTAAAAAAAGTCAAATGTTGCCTCCTTCCTCAAGCCAATCCTAACTACCCTAACCAACCTTGAGCTCTTCTCCTGAATCTTAAAGGGAGCTTCATGTTAATGCTGTACACTTGGTATCTCTTTGTGGTGTTCCTGATCTGTTCTCTAATTGTGATACACCTCCCCACCTCACTTCCACGCACAATAAATGTCCTAATTTCCCTGAGGTCAGAAAACCAGACATAGTTTCTGGGAGTCCTACCTCAAACAAAACTCCCTTCATTCTCTCCCTTTCACCTGAAGCTCTGTGACAAAATGGGGTTCCAGATAAATTCACAGGTGAAAATTGGTGTTGGGTTGAATTGATATCATAGTGATGAGAGTAATCTCAAATTGGTGATGGTTCCCACCATTGGCCATGAGATATGTTTCACATTTGCTGGAGGGAAGGGTGACAACTGAATGAGTACTGGTGCCACATGGCTGGTAGACTATGGTTGAATAGCAAATGGTGGCCACTCCTAATCAGCTGAGGTTTGGAATGGATTTTAAAGCACCAATTCGGAAGGGGAGTAGTCTAGAAGATGGGAAAAAGGAGAGATATCAATGAAAATGTATTTTTAAAAAATCAAAGAACTGCTGATCTGAGCCAATGTGCCCAAAGTCTAATAGACAGAGATCTAAGTTTCTCAGTGGTGTAGTGATTGGGGGTGAGGAAAACGTGGTCTATGATGGAGCTCTGTCCTCAAGGAGGAATGTAATCTTGATCTACAGCCTGAGAAGTCAAGGGGCTTCAGAAGGGAACTGAAGCATCATCCCATGTTTCCTTCCTTTTGTGGACTCATCCTATCATTCTCAGGACCAGAAGAGCCTCCCTGGAGCTATTTTCTTTTACATGGATCTCATCGGTGGCCAAGAACTCTGCCTTACTCCCAATACCAACATGTAACATTTAGTAGAGAAGTGGGGCCTATATGAAGCTCCTATTCAAATGAATAACAACCTTTGCATATCATCTAAACAGTATGTTATTGTCTATTTATGGTAAGAAAAAGATGAATTAAATGACTTCCAAATAACCCAGCCATGGGGTAGTGTTTGAGAAGGTGGTCCTTTTTTTCTCACCAGCTAAGCAAAGAAATGAGTTAATACATTTAAGGTTTATTAAAGGAGAGCTATATATTCACACGGGGATGGGTTTCAGGGTTCTGAGATCGAGTTGAAATTCATCTAGGGCAGATGGGGGTGATATTTGGGGTTTCCAGAGTCACTGGCAGTGTATAAGATACAGTGTGAGGGAGGCAGTCAAGGCAGAGCACAGTGAGAATGCTAGTTGCACAAGGGAAGAGATTGGTTGGTCCCTCAGAAAGATTCATTTGGACCATAAGGGAGTCATCAGGGGTTGGAGGATGGTGGTCTCCATAAGAGAGTTCTATAGAGATGGGACCTTGGCAGTAATGCTGGGAAAGGTAGAGATCTACACAGGCAGACAATCTGAAGCAAAGTCCCAAAGCCTTTGTTACAGCTCTGGCTTACACTGCTTTCCTCCTTTCTTCCATTTTCTTTCTCCTTCATTTTTTTCTTTCATACTTTCTTTCCCTTTCCCTCTTTCTTTCACTTACTGAAAAATAAACATCCCCTAAATCCATGGCACTTCCCCAAACCTTTCTCCATTTCCTCTTAGCTAACTTTCTTTCTGGGTTCATTATAGTGCATGCTTCTGCCTTTGGGAGGAAGAAGAGTTGGACTCATCAAGAAGGGAAGTGGGGACTGCAGCCTTGGTGCTGACGGACAGTGGCAGCCCAAGAAATCTATGCAGGAACCGGGGTCAGACCTGCCAGTGGTGGAGTGGAGCCTTGACTGGGGCAGCAGTAGCCACTCCATTAAATGACAGTCCTTTTAGATTTTAAGCCCTAGCCCTGAGGTTTACCTGCTGATAAAATGGTGATGAAGTAACTTACCCAGCAAGCCTCGAATGTTGATGGTCTTACCCGTTCTCTTGAAATAGGTGTGGGTAAAGAACCACGTGGCCATCAGGGTAAAAAAAATGGCCAACAGGCGGAGTAAGCCTGAGGAAAGGGACAGAGGACAAGTGACCGTTAGATCAGGGTGAGAAGAGTAGCTATCCCAGAATACTCATATGACCTGGGGTATGTTGCCCCACTTTCTTGGGCCTCAGTTTCCTCATCTGTAAAATTATCAACTTGGACTTAATGACTTCTGAAGTCCCCTCTTGTTCTAGAGCTATGACCCAATGAACCTATGATCAGCAACACTGTGAAGAGGGACCTTTTTCTCCTTTGGCATTTTCTTTTTTGACTTTTGGTGTCCTGCTTCTCTTGAGACTCATTGCTCTTGAAGTGCCATAGGTTTCCCAGGGCTCCCCAAAGTAGGGCCCCTCCTGGGCCTTCCTCTCTCATTTCCAGCCCTATCCCATGATTCAGGATTTTCCCTTCTGAGCCAATGGTACCATCCAAACTTACTTACTCTGAATCTCATTCTCTAAGGGTCTTGATAGCTCACTGGATGAATGGAGAAACTAACTGATGCTAAGATGCCAATGACTTACTTAATGCCTACATTTATCAGAACTTTAATGACAACTACAATTTTTTTTCAATTAGTAAGCATTTATTTTCTCTCTCTCCTCCAAGTTGGGGGCAGGGTAGGGTAAAAAAACAAAACCTTTGTAACAAATATGCTTAGTCAAGCAACATCCCATATTGGCCACATCAAAAAATATATGCCTCATTCTGAAGATTTAGGCCATTACCTCTCTCTCAGGAAGTGGGGAACATTCTTCATCACCAATTCTCTGGAATTGTGGTTGGTCATTGTTTAATGCCTTAATCTTAAGGAGTCAGAAACATGGAAATTTTAGGGAAAAGTTTCTAGAGAATCTGTGACTCAACTTCCCTCTTAAGTGTGGAAGATAGCCTTTTCTTCTGGCTTCCCTCATTGCAAGAATATTCATATTGACGTGATTCAGTTCTCTGTGGGTCACTGAACACAGCCCTCCCGTTCAGAGTACCTATAAGTACACAAATAGACGTAGACTCTTTTATGAGCATATACCCTTGAATTTCTAACCACACTGGGTGCTAATTGGGCAACAGCTACCGCTGTCTTGGAGCTTCTAACATGCCTGTCCTGAAGCAATTGTTGTAGATTAGGAAATGGGACAAGTGTATCCAGGAGTCTGTTGGTGACTTTTTCACTCACGCCCCAAACATTGATTAAATTCCTACTCCAGTATATGCCGGGCACTATGCTAAGGTGGGGTGATACCAAGACAAAAAGAAATAGCTCCTGCCCTCAAGGAGATTATATTCTGTTTGGGGGGTGCAATATGTATGAGGGAAAAAGTGCAAAGTATATACAAAGTAATCTTTGTACCTGTATCTCCAGAGCCTGGCACACAGTAGGCTCTTAATAAATGCTAACTGGCTGAATCTTTGAAAAGACAGAGAGGTGGGAGATGGAACTTTGTACATGGGGAGGGAAACAACAGATGGGTGAGTTTGGCTGGAATGGAGAACACACAAAGGAGAGTAATAGGGCCCGGCATGTAGCAGGTGCTTCAAACATTTTTATTGATTGATTAATTGACTGATAATGTATAATAGGCCTGGAAAGCAAGGCTACCTTGTGACAGGATGGAAAGGCAAAACCCAATTTAAGTTAAACTGATGTCAGGAAGAGTCCATCTGCCAAGAATAACCAGGTTCCCCTTGCAAGGGGACAGAGGCTGGCTCTGCCTGGGGCTGTTTGGAGTGAATGTCTGCTGGATCTGGCCAAATGGGTCCTGTTGGGGAATGGCTGGGGAGGGCACCTGCAGGAAGTCATAGAGGAAGGGCCCCAAAGAGCTGTCACTCTCCCTGACACATCCACAAGGGCATTGGGGGTGGGGAGGCCCAGGGAGGGAGAACAGTGGGAAATGAAACCAGGGCTATTCAGGGGAAGCATGAGGTCCTTCTCACCCTGATGGAGAGCTGTCAGAAACAGAACCAATCAACAGAGGAGGGGAGGGAAAACAGTGCCCAGCCTGTGTTAGCCCAGCAAGGAATAAAGGGGCAGGCAGAAACCACCACGAGTCAATCAATCAAATAACAAATATGTATTGAGCATTTACTATGTGCAAGGTACTGTCCTAAGCACTAGGGACACAAAGAGAAAGGAAGAAAGAAGGAAAGAAGGAAGGAAGGAAAGAAGAAAGGAGAGAAGGAAGAAATGAAGGAAAGAAAGAAGAAAGGAAGGAATAAAAAAGAAATAAGGAAGGAAGGAAGGAAGAAAGAAAGTAAAGAAGGAAGGAAAGAAAGAAAGTTCTTGCTTTCAAGGAGCTACCTTCTTCTGGGGGGACATATAAATACATGCAAAGCCACTCAAAATGAGTACTAGGTAGGGTACTCATTTGGGAGAGGGCATACCAGCAGTTGGCAGGAGCATGGTAAGGCCTTATGTAGTAGGTGGCACTTGAATTGAGTCTTCAAGGAATCCAGGGATTCTGAGAGATAGAGGTGAGGAGGGAGGGCATTTTGGGCATGCAGGACAGACCATGCAAAGGCATAAAGATGGAAATGGAGCATCCTGTGTGCAGAATACAAGTTGGGGGAGGGGTAATGTGAAAGGAGACTAGAAAGATAGAGAAAAGCCATGTTGTGAAGGGTTTTATGTACCAAGAAGAGGACTTTATAGCTGAATCAATGGCTCTTAGGAGTGCCCCCAATTGTCTCCTGTTTTGGCTGCCTAGAGTGGGTACACAAACACCAGTGGAAAGCAACATCTCTGGCTGATGTCTGGAAGCTTCCTCTAATTGCAGAGCTCCTGCAATTGTATAAGAACTTGTATAGTTCTTAGAGGCAGGGGAGAGCCAGAGACAGCTGGGACCCTGGAGCAGATCTACAGGGGTGGCTGCCCCAGAGGATTATCCCCATTATGTCTATGGGGGTGTTTCCCTTGTGCAGCTAATGTCGTGGGGGAGGGAAAGTAGAGAGAGGCCTGGGTTCTAAGCTGGGCTGAAAAGCTCCCCAAGGTCTTGGGCACCAAGACCCTCCTATGAGTCACCAATCCAGCAGAGACCGCATTCTTGACACTTGACATTCTTGGTCTTTTACGTTCCCTCGCCTTTTAGATGGCACAGTGGATAGATCACTGGGGCCTGGGGTCAGAAAGATTTGAGTCCAAATCTGGCTTCAGACACTAGACACTGTGTAAGATGCTGGATAAATCATATAACCTTAGTCTGTCTCAGCTTCTTCCTCCATAAAATGAAGATAATACTAGCACCCATCTCTCAGGGTTGTTTTGAGGATGAAACAAGATATTTGTAAAGAACCTAGCAAAGTGTTTGGCACATAGTAGGTGCTTAATAAATGCTTCCTTTTTCCCCCACTTCCTTTCTTCTCTTAGGATGTGTTGTTTCAAAAGTCAAGGGTTGGTGTTGGCAATTTTGGCTAAAACAAGCCCTATTTGGGCTCCCACCTTTTCCTCAACTAGAAGCCTAAAAAGGACACCCACAGCTGAGGGTTGAGGCTGGTGATCTGACCTAGTTGCTCACCAGGCAAGTCATGATTTGTGAGACGTGGGGACTCCTCCAAATAACTGCCTTTAGCTCCTGGTGAACCAGGGATCTCTGCCCACAGGATTGGATGGCCTTCCAATCTCATCTATTCAAATGCATCATGGAAACTCCCACAGAACCTTGCCATTTGATCTTGTATCCCAAGAAAACTGTCATGCCTCTGCATTTTTCTGGGACCTTGAGGTAGGATCTTGTTTGCTTGGGTCTCCCTATGGGCAGTTGAAAGGAGCTGGGGCATATTTGATCAGATTAGGGGAAGCAGTTGCTGCTAAGGAATGGTCCCAGACTCCTTTGGTTTGAACAACAATAATAGAAATCACCAACAGGGCAGTGCTGGAGCCTGCTTGTGATGACTCTTAAGAATGATTGTTAAATTTTCAATATTTACACCTAAAAAAGGTGGGGGGGCAAATACTGCAGGTTAGGGATTGGGTTACTGTTCTGTTGATTGTCTAGACTGAAGAAAATGATGGAAAGGGGGTTAATAATGCAGATTAAACTTAAAAGTGTGTCATGTGTATACCCTCCCCATCAAAGAGCCAGTTGTTAAACACTGACCAGCACACTCCCTAGCAGCAACTGCACAACTTCAGCTTATTTAATTAATAAGAGTATGAACTTACCTGACGGCCTCATCCTGTCCAGGCAGGGGACACTTTGGCCTGACTGAGATCAGTGCTGGCCTGGGGAAACAAAAGCAGAATGAGAATTTGAAATCAGTCCCTGAAAACAACAACAAAAATCAAAACCGGAACATTGGATTATGGTTATCTTCTAAATGAAAAGAATCCACTCTTAGTCGTAGGATTCTAGGTTCATAGATTTAGAACTGGAAGGGGCCTTAGAGGGCAAGTTCAACCCTCATTTTACAGGTGAGGAAACTGAGGCAAAGGGAGGTCACATGACTATTCTGGGAATACACAGCTACTGTCTGAGGTTCCGAGGTAGGATTTCACTTACTCCATCAAATATGACCCAATAATAGATTTCTCTCTAGAGACTCTTCCTCCTTTCCTCTACTTTTCCCACTATCTTCCTCTCTAATGTCTATCTTGATTTAACCATTATTTACAAGGCACCCAGGCACCTTGCAATTCAGCCCTGGGGCTCAAAGGGAAAATGTAGCCTAGTCCCTGGCTACAATCTAGTTAAAGAGGCAAGACTTTTACACACGGAACAGATAGAGAAGAGACAGGCACATGTCTGAATAGGTGTGGAAGTGAGTCAAAGCAGGACACAGATGAGATCCATTGGATTTCTTGGGAGAGAGAAAAAAGGTGGAATACTCAACAAATTAGTATCACTGAGTTAAAAAGAACCTCAATCTTTTCTAATGAGTCGTTTTCTTTAAAAGATTTTAAAAGGAGGAGGAAGAGGAGAACGGAGAGAGAAAATAAAATGAAAGGTGAGGGAAGACGGGGAAGATGAAGTGCTCCAGGGTTTTTTTTTTTAAAGAATATTATGGGTTTATTTATTCCTATTGTTTACTCAAATAGACATATCTGATCCTTTGTGACCCTATTTGGGGTTGTCTTGTGAAAGATACTGGGATGGCTTGCCATTTCCTTGTCCAGCTCATTTTACGGATGAAGAAACTGAGGCAAACAGGGTTAAGTGACTTTCCCAGGGTCACACAGCTAGTAAGCGCCTGAGGTCAGATTTAAACTCAGACCCTCCTGACTCCTGGGTCAGCACCCTATCCACTGAGCCAACTAGGTGCCCGTGCTCCAGGAGTTCTTAACCTTCTTTGTACTTGAAACCTTTTGGCAATCTGATGAAACCTAAGGGTCCTTTGCAGAATAAGGTTTTTGTTCTGAATTCATAATTGAAGGAAATGCTAAATTTCAGCTAGAGGTGAGTGGAAATGAAGATGAAACTTTCCATGCAGTCTCTCAGGGAGGGGGAGGAGTATTCATGGACCCTGGTTAAGAACCCTTGATTTACTCAGTACTTTGCTGTGGATAGAGAGCTGGTCCTGGAGTCAGTAAGACCTGGGTTTAAATCTTACCTGCCATACTGACTAACTGGGTGACTTTGGGCAAGTCACATGGCCTCTCTAAGCCTCCATTTCCTCCTCTGTAAAGCGGGCACAATGATGCCTATAACATTGACTTCCAGAGTTGCTTTTCCTTTTAATATGAACTTAGCAAATACTAAATAATACAAGCATTTTCACCCACAAAGTTTCCTCCTCAGGAATATGAAGGTAATATCCTCATAGCCTACCTGAAGATTTATTGTTCCGAGGCCCAGATAAATAATAACCACCATAAAACCAAATGGTATTCATCGAGCACCTTAAACTTTGCAAAGTGCATCATGGACAGAGTCTCATTTGAGCCCGCAACGGAAACAGAACACCTTTGAAAACAGCGTGCGGAACTGGCCACGGGCTTGGAGGGAGAACAGAGAAAGGAGAAGGAGAATCCGCCCCAGGTACCCAGCTCGCGCCTCCCTCCCAAAGTGATGGACTTTGTGAATGTTAAGGTGCAAAGTCTCATGGTTGTTGTTATTTATTTGGGCGCCAGAACAATGACTCTTCAGGTAGGCTGTGAAAACGTCACCTCCATATTCCTGGTGAGGAAACTGAGGCCCAGAGAGACGAAGGCGGTTGGGACACATCACTGGAGCTCTCTGAACCTGGGTTTCCGCACCTGTAAAATGATGGGAGTTGGGCTGGATGAACTCTGAGGTCCCTGCTAGCTCGATATCCCCCAAATCTTTCACATTGTGCAAGATCACAGAGCTCATACACGTCAGGGTGAATTTGAGCCCGATCTCCAATTTATCCAGTACAAACACCCTGTCCTATACATTGTTGCTGTGTTTATGGTTTGCATTAGACAGTGAGGACCTCGAGGGCAGGGAGTATCTTTTACTTCCCTTTGTATCTCCGGAGCTGAGCACTGTGCCTGGCACATGGTAGGCTCAATAAATGCTTATTGATTTGTCTTGACCTCTCAATCCAGCTCTCTAACTAGTAAACCTCATAAAAATCCAGGCTGGGAGTCTAGCTTGTCTGAATCTACACTCTGAGTTAGCCCCCAACTCCTCCCCCACAGCCCCTCTTAAAAATCATCAGAGGATGGAGAGCAGAGAAGCACGCCCTTGCTCTGGAAAAATTTTAAATTGATGGTAAGAAATGAACCCCCAAAAGGTCAAATAAACAGCCACGCCATGGACTCAGCCAGTCGGAACCTAGTAACATCCATGGTTTTGTCCTGTTCTCCCACCCTTTATCTTGGCTAGGTTGGGGCCACCTGCCAAGCTGTGTTCTGAACTCCACTGAAGCCTGACAAACTAATTAAAGTTTCTCTCCAAAAGGGCCTAAGGGCCCTGGTGTTTTGATATCTCTAGTCCTAAGTCACTAGAATTCTAAAATAATCCAGGACCCAGTGAGAGGGGAGTGGCCAAGGTCAGGCAAGGCATAAGGAGAAAATGGGAGGCCTGAATCCCCCCTCCTGGAGACATAGGATTTCCTTGGAAGGTTCGATTACCTTATCCCTCCGTCTGCATTTTAGATGGATTTTATATTGAGGTGACAAGCTCAAGTAACCGCACCAGGGCCTGAGCAGTCACTCCACGGGGATGTAAGTACATTGGAAGAGCCACGAAGATCTTTTTCTCAACCTCGTGTTAGATGGCAAGACTGAGCCCTCATTTCTTCCCACAGGGCTAATTAAAAAAGACAGAGCTGAGCTGGAAAATGAGAAGCAAGTTCTAAAGTCTCTTCTTTCTGCTCCTTCTTTCTGATGTAAGAATAATAACTTCCAAGGTTTGTGAAAGGATGTGGTAGGGAGTGAAATAATGATGATGCCCATTTTACAGGTGAAGGAACCAAGGCTTAGTGATATTCACAGAATTACAAAGTTAGACCCGAAAGAGAACTTAGAGACCATCTAATCCATCCCAGAGAAGTTAAGGGACTTGGCCAAGATGACACAGCTAATGAATGGCAAACCCAGATTCTTACTCCAAAATCTGGTGTTTTCTCCATTGCCTTACCATTGACCTCCTGGCTGATAATTATTGGAGCCAGGACACAAAAGAACCCTCATCTCCAATCTCCAGGCACCTTAGCTTTGTACGTGTTCTGCATGTCCATCATTTATAAAACATTTTAAGGTTTGCAAAGAGCCTTACATTAGACTGTGAGCTCCTTGATGGCAAGGATGGTCTCAAGATTTAGCAGAGTGCCTGGCACATAGTAGGCACTTAATAAATGCTTATTGACTGACCCAGCTACAGGTTATCTCATTTGATGTTCTTGATAACCCTGGGGGGAGTGTCATCATATCTTTTCTTCTTATTAAACGTCTGAGCAATTCTCTGCGGACACAAACTGACCCTGTCCTCAAGGAGTTTCCTTGGGGTGCAGTGGGGGAGAGGTACAGCATGCAGACAAGTAAGTAAATGCAAAGCAAACATAAATGAGGACTCCGGAGTTCTAGAGCTGGAAGGGTTCTCTGAAATCACCTCACTACCTGGGTGATATTGGGTAAGCAATTTCCCATCTCTTTGAGTCTTGGTTTCCTCAAAACCACTTGCCCTACATCACTCAGGTAGTAAGTGTCAGATTAATATAAAGTAATTTAAAGAGGTAGAGAGTGCTAAGTGGGGAGAGGTCAGCAAAGGCTTGGATAGAAGTGGGCACACCTGACTTGTGCTGTATAGAAAGTGGGAGAGTGGAAAAGGGGGCATTATGGGACACTGCTGATCATCAAGCCTTTGCCATTTCAGAGGTACATCCGGCAAGGGGGTAGGGACGAGGGAAGGGGCTTGGACAGATCTGGGAGGGACAGAGACAGACAGAGAGAGGAGCCCTTTTCCATTTGCTGGTGTCTCACCTTTTGGTACCGGCTGAAGACTGGGGATTAGAGAGATCTCCAACTTTCACTGGAGGGAGATACAGCCACGGAGCAGTCGGAACAGACCTTCCAACAGTTTAGCTCCTCCCTCCTTTTCTCCCTCCCTTCTTCTCTCCTCAGCGCATCTGAACAACTACCTGCACATCATGTCCTGAGGGAGGGAGGCCCTTATCTTCAGGAGTTCAGTCATCCAGCCTAGTGAGTCTTGACCAGAAGCATGACGCCCCTGTGTCCCCTCCTCCTCCGTCCAGTTCCTTCTACCAACGCAACTCCAGGCTAGGGGTGAGAGCTATGGTGAGCAGGGTGGGGTCAGACATCCTCTACGCAGCTCCCCCAAACCTGCTACATTTAAAAGTTTTTTTTTTCCTCCAGTTGGTTTATATTACCTGTTATTCATGTTGTAAATAATTAGATAAAGAACCCAGGGAGCATTGTCAAACTTCCTTTGGGTGGGGCCGGAAGGGCTGGGGTTTGTTAGCCTGGACTCTGCTCCCTAACAGGAGACGTTAGCTGGATGCAGATTGGGGGTGGGGGTGGGGTAGCTTTGAGGCATGATGGGGGTAACCAATGACAGGTGATAGGCGCTACTTGGCCCTGGGGAATAAGATCCCTGCCCACAAGGAACTTCCAATTCAATGAGGAGATGCAACCTGTGCACAGGTATGTACCTCCCTATGTGTAACACAGCCCCTAGAAAGGCTAAGGCTGGCCTGGACTCACAGAGACTTCTGGGATTTGGAGCTTCTTCACTCATCTCCTAAGGCAAAGTACCACCGCATTTTGGGGGACTAGAGTGAGACTAAAGGGTAGCATGGTGGTACTACACGGTGTCCTTGTCCTCTAGGATATCCCTCTCCCTTCCATGGGGCAGTATTGCTGAGGCCTATTCCCCAGCAACAGATTATGTCTTAAACGGCTGATTTGATGACACCTCTCAGACTCAGTTTTCTGATCTGTAAAATGGGGCAAAAATACCTACTTCACAGGGTCTTTGAAAGACTGAAATAAGTGCTTTGCAAACTTTAAAGTGCTCTCTCTCTCTCACACATGTATATGTGTGTGTGTGTGTGTGTGTGTGTGTGTATAGATAGAGGGAGGAGAAGGGGAAAGGAAGACACATTTATTAAGCCTCTATCATAATAGGTGCCAGGCACTGTGCTAAGCGCCTCACAATCATTATCTCATTGGATCTGCACAACAACTCTGGGAGGTAGGTGCTAATATTATCCTCCATTTTCTGGGGGAGGAAACTGAGGCAAGCAGAGGTTACGTGACTTGCCCAGGATCACACAGCTCATATCTGAGGCCAGATTTGAACTCAGGTTTTCCTGACTCCAGGCCCAGTATTCCATCCACTGAGCCCCCTGGCTGTCTCTCAGGCAAAGAGAGGTTAAGTGACTTGCCCAAGGTCACGCAGCTAGTAAATATCCTGAGGCAGGATTTGAATTAGATCTTCCTGACTCCAAGTCTAGAACGATATCCATTCTACTGAGGTACCTTTCTTGTTTATGTGCTGATCCTTTGCTAGACTATAACCTTATTGAGAGAAGAGACCATGATTTATTCCACTTTGTATTGATCTCTGTGCTTAGCAGAGAAGGTGCCTTTGCATGCAGTAGGTGCTCTATAAATGTTTGCTGAATGAATCAGTACTGGGCACTCTATAAATGCTTGTCAATTTCAGGACAGAATAGCCTTCAACTCTTCTTGGAGACCAAATGCTTGGTCACCATCTTTTTCACCCACCAATATGATTGCATTTTTCTAAAACAGAGCCTGCCCTGAAGGAGAGGGCTAGATCCTGGGTCAATAGAAGGAGCTGTCATTTGGCCCTGATCAAGATTAGGGCTCTAGTCAGCTCTAGGCTGACCATGTGATCTTGAGTAAGTCATCTTTCTCCACCCCTCACCCCTCACTCTCTGCCCCTTTCTGAGTCTTAGTCTGTGTATCTATAAAATTAGGGAGTTGTACCAGATGGTGGGAGAGGCACTGAATATAGGGAAAACCCCATGGGGAATCGGCAGTGATGGCACTATTGGTTCCCTTTTTAACTCAACAACACTAAATATCTGCTATTTAAAACTGTGCTAAATGTGGGCCGGATAAAGATATACTGGCTATGAATCTGATCTTCAGGAGTTAACAATCTGAATGGGGCAAAGGTTAAGTACATAAGCGACTATGATAAGGGGGAGGATGATTAATATCAGAGCCCATTAAGGGATGCAGGCCACACACCATGAGATAACTTCTGGGAGGAGGGCAGAATGAGAGGTTGTAGGAGAATCTGAGTCCCCCTATATCCCCCTAAACACAGTGAGAGAAATGCCAGATAGGGAGCAAAGCTCCAGGAAATCCTCAAAAGGGAATTGGTTTCATAAGGGAAAATACACACTCAGAGAAATGAACAAAGAAAAGGAGTCACAGAACAATGAAAAAAATGTTAAGAACTAAAAGAAAACAGAGGTCAGAATGAATAGCTGAAGACAAATATATACCCCAACAACACAGGCAGAGCCACAGGACCCAAGGAAATAGATAACAACCACACTGCTAGAATGCAAGGAACAAATGAAGTATCAAAGATGACGTTGTGAGGAGCAACCAACAGGGACTTGGGAAATATCAGAACAAGATGGGGATAAGACTCAGCGGTTCAGAATCATACTTAGAGAATATAAACAAAGCAATGGGCTTAAAAGGAAAAAAAACCCAAACAAACAGATGATAGAGGAAGCAAGGCCCAGATAATTACCCAACTGGAGAAAGATTTTAAATATAGGCCTGGAAAAATGATGGAGCTAGAGGCCAGAACCAGGAGAGGACTTATGTGGAGTATTATTGGAATTCCCCATAACAGGGAAGATGGAAATAATGTGACCACTAATTTCAGGAAATCAGGTAAGAAAATTTCCCGGAAATATTGGAGAAAGAGGGACTGGTTGTTAATTACTGGGACTCTCAGGACTTGTGTTACTGGTATTGGCTGTCTAGGAGGGCAATTAGATATGAGCAGCTAGCCTACTCCCCCATCCCAGCAGAAACATCTACAAATACAACAGGGCTCTCCGACTCAGTCCACACCCCTCTCCACCCTTGCTTTGATGATTTATCTGCTTTGGATGATTTCATCTTAAACCCTGTCCCTCATCTTGATGCCAAGGTCCTGATAACCACAGTCTCTGTGACCTGGGGGCACTGAATATCAGAGCTGGACAGAACCTCAGTGACCAACTCATTTATCCCCATAATTGACCACAAATCTTCTGTCACATCTCCAACAAAAATGTGAATTTTCAGCCTTTACCTGAAAAGTCTCCAATGGGGGAAAGCCCCATCCCTACCTCTCCTTGTAGCTCATTCCATTTTGGGATAGCTCTAACTGATCACAGCTGAAATTGGTGTCTTTGTGACTTTTCCTCTGGGGTCCCAGAGAAGAAGTCTAACTTTTCTTCCACTCCCACCCATGTCTTCTTCTCTAAGCTAAACATCTCCATCTCCTTCAACCATTTCAATATGTAACAAACTCTGTCCCATCCTGGTCGTCCTCCTCAGGATACCAATGTCCCTCCCAAGGCATGACACTCAGAAATGGACATGGGACTCCAGATGTGGGCTGACTATGATAGAGGAAGGCAGCACAATTGCCTCCTTATTTATTCCTGAATGCGGTCTGAATCAATTAAAATGTAATTGGGAAATGTTTGACAAAACAAAAATACAATACAACATAGATAATGTGGATTTGTGGTCTTCTAAGTCAATATTCTGCCCACAGGGATCTGTTTCTATTTGAGTTTGACAACCTCCTAGCTCTAAATTATTTATAACCTGATGACTGACCCTTTTGGATTCTGTTTGGCTTGACAGTGAGGATCAGAGTGATATAATGGGAAAAAAGATGGAGTTAGGAAACCTGTGTCTCATCCTTATTTCAATGTGCCTCAGATTATTATTATTATTAATGACATCCCCATTATTATTAATTAATTGTATGCCATTGTGTTATAATATTATAAGTTATTTATTATCATATAATGATAATAATTATAGCTGTAAACAAATAGGTAGTGCAATGTATAGAGTGCTTGACCTGGAGTCGGGAAGACCCGAGTTCAATTTCTGCCTTGGACAGTAGCTATGTGACCTTGGGCAAGTGACCTAAGTGTTGTGTGCCTCAGTTTATCATCTGTAAAATGGTGATAATCACAACATCTGCCTTCCAGAGTTGTTGTGAGGCTCAGATAAGATAATCTGCCTGACATTGATTCCACTGCCTCTCTTCCCACTCTATCTAGCCACCTGGAAAGGGCTTGTCTAGAAGGTGGCACCTGAGCTGGCTAAGGAGAACCAGCCTGAGATAGACAGATCCTCCTTTCTTTGTGCTGCTGGCCAGCCCTTCATTCTTGCATAGCAAAGGGCTTTCACAATAACAATAGGCCTCTCATGGCTTACTGTTTTTTTATTAATTTACAGTACACACTGTCTCCATTCACAATATGGCTTGGGCTTGAGTAATAAAACTCAATGGCTTCATACAAAGGGTCCATGACTAATTTCACCTGATTGGAGAGGAGCTTTCTCCTGGTATTCTGACTTGGAGTCAGTTTGCTATGAGGAAAAAGGGGAGAACAGTAGCCCTGCAGGCAGCTCTTTCCTTTCTCTAAAGGGCTTCCAGGGATATGCCACTCTTCCAAAGTGTCTCTGAACCGAATTCTGTAGAGAGGAAAGAATCCTGTTTAAGGAGACTGTCCTTCTCCATACATATATGGCCCTTTGGATTGATGCGCTTTCCAATGCAGGCCAAGCAGAATCTTGGGAACCCAGAGACTAAGCCCATGTTGGTCCACTCTGGTTAAGGCTCTAGGTCTTGGTTGGACCTTACTCTGTAGTTTCTTAGGGCAGGAGACTGAAGAGTAGGAAGGACAAGACCTTAGCAGGGACCCCACAGTAAATGTGCAAATGATTTTTTCCCATAAGCTGCCCCAGAATCCCAAGTGACTCATTCAATAGCTATTATGAGGTAATCAAAGGAAGCAGGTCCCCTAAACATTCTCCCTTATAAACTCTGAATATTTATAGGCCATAATTGATGGCACTACCCAATACACAGAGAGAGATAAAACAACCAATAAACCAATAGTCAATAAGACTGGGCCTCCAATGATGGTTTGAGCTGGCATTTATTTCTGTATTAGCTCCAAATAAAACCTATTATTTGGCTGATACCCAGTTTTCATTTTATTTCTTGGGCTTTATGTGCTTTCTAGACTTGGGGCACTGGACAGGTTATTGGGCAGTATCACAGGGCCATGGATGGGAGAGGTCTGCCTCAGCTCAGGAGAGATGCAGGAAGCTGAGAGCGGCCACTCCAAGGAAGCCTGTCCTACATCACAAAACCACAGAATCTCAGCAATGAAAGGGACCTCAGAGGCTGACTAAAAACCATGGAGAAGGGAGTATGAAGGAGGAGAAGTTGCTCAATATGTCAAAGGCTGCCAAGAGGTCAAGAAGGAAGTAGACTGAGAAGAGGCCATTGGATTTGGCAACTAAGGAAACACTGGTCACTTTGGAGAGAGAAGTTTCGGTGGAATGATAAGGTCCCAAGCCAGACTGTAAGGGCTTAAGAAGAGAGTGAGAGGAGAGAAAGTGGAGGCATCTACTGTACACAGCTTTCAGCTAGTAGATGTCTGAGGCAGGATTTGAACTCAGGTCTTCCTGACTCCAAGCTCAGTGCCCCATCCGTTCCACGATGTTCAATATTACTCTATCACTGGAAGGAGACCAAGATTCACATCCGTATTTTTAGCTCTTGAGTTGTCTTGTTGACTATTGTTTGGGAGCTGATATATCTGTACTGGGGAGGAGCACGCTGGGGAATCTGTTCCTTCCCTATTCCCTTCCATTTGAGTAACCGGGTACGATAAAAGATCATCTCCAAGAGATGGTTATGGTGATGGATGCATGGGATTGGTAGCTAGGGAGAATTAGATCTTCAGGGCCTGGCTCATAGTAGCGGCTTAATAAATTATTATTGACTGATCAAAAAGGAGGAAAAGGGTCTGGGGGGTGGGGAGTGGCACCCAAGAGAACAGAGGAAAGCCATTAGCACTCGTTTTGGCCTAGGCAGATGGTACAGAACAGCTGAGGACTTTTTGCAATCAATTGACCAAGCAGTTTACTTGGAGTGCAGTGGGGAAGACAAGTAAGTATATACAAAGCAAACACAAATTAGGACTCCAGAGTTCCATCAAGGGGGTGGAGGCAGACTGGCTAGGCTACAGAACCGTAAGGAGTGGCAAGAAGAAAGAGACAGAGGGAGAGAAATCCCTTCCCTGTTTCTCACCGCCCTTAGGGAGTAGCTGGCCAAGGCAGCCGTAGCATGTGAGGACTTCCCTTGGACCAGACCTCCTCCTGGGCTGGTAGCGATTTCTCGGACTTTATATCTATCTTTGGTGGATAGAATGTAAGTGCTTTGAGGGCAGGGACCATTTTGCTTTGGTCTATGTAGTCACAGTGGTTGGCATAGAATAAAAGAACTAGATTTGTGATTGTTATACTTTGTATTAGGAACTCCTTGAAGAGGAAATTCACTCTGCTGATGCAGATGAACGCCTCTGAAGCATGGTCTTGGAAAACTGTCTGGAGAACTGAGAAGTTAAGTCTGTGTCACAGGTGGGACTGGAACCTAGGTCTTAGCAATAATAATTATATATATATTTATATGCAGACACACATGCACATACATATGTGTATATATAATTGTTATGATTATGTAAGATTTCCTTTATACAATTTTACATAATTGTTATAAAACATATGTATGTGTATATATACGTGTATTATTGTATATAATACAATTATGTTGAATATATAATATAAATATAGATATGATACAAATGCATTATAAATAATATAATATCCACTATACAATGAAAATGCACTTTACATAATACAATTATGGATTCTATACACATATGTGCATATAGTCAGCAATTATCTATACATATATACACATACATATACCATTATCGTTATATATATATATACACACACAGTTTAAAGCTTCCAAAGCTCTTCCCACGCTACCTCATTTGAGAAGTTGGGTGACTTGCCCAAGGCCACACAGCTAGAAAGTGGCCTATAGTGCCAGTGAGAACCTTTAGAGTCTGGGGGTCTGGGTTCAAACAATGAACAAAAACTAGGAGAATTTCAAGGATTACCTGCTTGTTGAGAGACCCAATGTGGGCACAATGAAGTTGTTCTTTCCTCCCTCCCACGTTATTGTAATAGCTTAGCAACGTATCCCCCAAACATTTCGGTTTCCATTAGTAACTCATTATGGTGTGGCCACCTAGGAATTTATCTAAATTTCCTTTTTTCAAGTTACTTCTAATTGCAGCACGTGCTGAAATTGAGGACCATTGGTTTCTCTCTAATAGGTCATTGTGCCATGGAATGAGGTTGGGATTGGGAGTCAGAGGACATGGGTTCAAATCCCACCCCTGCTATTTACTCCCTATATAAGTTTGGGCAAGTAGGGATAGAGTAAATGGAAAGAACGGCTGGCTCTGAAGTCAGAGGACCCAGATTCCCAAGCTGATTGGGTCGCTTGCAGGTTGGTCACTTGTGTGACTAGAAGCAAGTCACTTTCAACCTCTTTGGCCTCAGTTCCCTCCCCTGTAAAATGTGGGGGTTGGCCTAGGGTTGGGGTGTCTAAGGTCTCCTCCAGTTTTAAATCTGGAGTTCTAAGTCACTTAAACTCTCTCTGGCTGTCTGATGCCTCTTCTGTAAAGTGAGGGGGTTGGACTTTCCTTGTCTATAAAGAGAAGGGATTGGCCTAGGGGACCTCACGGTCCCTTCTAGCTCTAAATCTTATGCCTCCCATTACTTGTCTTCAAGTTGCCAGAAATTCATGGGAGACCCCACTGTTCAAGTGTGCTGGCATTCAGGAAACAAACCCACGTTCACTTTTGGGGTAACCTGTAGGATTTTCTAGACTGATCATATTTCCGTCTAGATCAGCACCCTGACCTTTTTATTCTGTGGTCAGTGGTCAGTATTATAATCTCTACCTCTCTTGGACAACCTCAGAACTTCCTTCATGTCCCAACTCTCCTTCCCCTTACTCCACAGGAAGGAGGCACGGTGCATAGGCCATACGCTTTGGGCAAAGGAACAGGGCACGCTAACCCCGAACTAGCCAGCCAGAAGAAAGGGAAAATCTAAATGACTAAATAAACAGCTTTTCAGAAACCACCTCCTCCTTCTCTCTTTTTTCTCCCCCTGCCCTGCCTGCTCCCGGATTATATTTCTATAGGTCCATTCCTGGAGTTGGTTGCAACCAGTAGATTATCCCAAAAGGATGTTTCAGGACACAAATCATTTCTATCTGACCAGCAATTAGTCCCCTTTAATTAGGGATCAATAATTTTGATGCTCAAGAAGGACGGAGTCTAAACTGATTAGTGAGGCTACCCAGAGGGACAGCCCTCTATCCAGGTTGTCTGGACTGATTGACTCTGAAAAGATTGGACCAGCCTTCCCCCTGTAAATCATTCACTGTA